>NW_010446677.1:0-515 GCF_000710305.1 Buceros rhinoceros silvestris | reverse complement strand
GGTTATTACAGAGCCTGGCTGGGAGAGAAAACAAAAGATCAAATTCAAGGAGATAAAGGCAAGGCTCTTGCGTTTGGGGAAAAATACCTAACTGCACAGAGAAAATGATGGGTTCTAAATGAGTTCTTCCTGATTAGGACAGACCTTGAAGTCACTGTCGATAGCTTTATGAACACGCAATTTCACAGGGGTTGATAAGAGCAGCGCTGCAAAAGCAAACACGATTTGAGGAGTTATCAGGAAGGGAACAGACCGTTAAGAGGAAGCAGCAGTGTGACACTGCGACACTGCGTTTGTCTGCAGTGTGCTCATACCCTAAAATCTGCACGTTGTTTTGGTCCCTCCACCTGAGAAAAGGGGTGACACATGGAACAGCAAAGAGGAAACCTAGGGAGCAGCTTGCACCAGAGGAGAGAGGACACCAAGCAAGATTCTTCAGACTACAAAATACAGGGCTGAAGAGAGATCAGACCGGGGTCTCCACTGCACACTCAGCAAGTCTGCAGATGACACCA
>NW_010446676.1:0-515 GCF_000710305.1 Buceros rhinoceros silvestris | reverse complement strand
GCATTTGTTTACAAAACAGGTCCAGACTGCTCTTTGAACGTCCCTTCCACGGAGTCTTACTGGATTCTACCAAACGTGAAGCCGTTCAGCCCTTCTGTGGGCCGGGCTTCCCATAAGGCAGTTCTACACGGGAAATTCATGTGGGTGATTGGTGGATACACTTTTAACTACAGCTCCTTCCAGATGGTGTTGAAGTAAGTGATTTTTTTTCCTTTGTCGTATCCTTTCTGATGTGGCTGAGGGGAAACAGATCCCACCAGGGAGGGAGCCTCTTGCTGGAATTCGATGGAAAGGTTTATGAGTTTTTAGATTGCTTATTAAGGGAATAAGGAATAAAGGGTCTTATTTTCTGCTTACAAGTCTTATGTCTTATAGTCTTATTTTCTGCTTGTAATGCTCTTAATGATTAAAACCAGTGAAAATAACACCAAACTATCTGTGATAGTAGTAACTTCTTCAGTTTTGTGAAAGCTGTTGCTATACTTTGCTGCAAAACATAAGAATATTAGTGGCGA
>NW_010446675.1:0-512 GCF_000710305.1 Buceros rhinoceros silvestris | reverse complement strand
CCCAGCACCACTGTGACTTGTCTCCAGGAGAACACACCCGACCAGAACACTCCGGCTCCCAGGATAAAGTGTCTTGAAGTATCTAAAAGCCTTGAACAACTGTCAGGTATCATGGCAACGGTCCCGCTAGCTGCTCGCACACAACCCTGAGCGTGCAGGAGCACTCGGCGGGGTGAAGGCTGGCGCCTTTTTCGGCTGCTTGCCTTTCCCTTCTTTCCCCAGAGCGCATCTTCGCTTTAATTAATAGGTCACTGAACCGGTTTATGTTAATTGTCAGAAGTACCGCGTCTTTGTTCCCAAGGGGAGGGACTAAAGTTCATTCCCTTGTTGTCTACCGAAGCAAAATTGCAAAACGCCAGGTTCTGGACACACCTAAACTGCTACCGACTCCTAAGGGAGCTTTTTTAGGCCACAGTAAACAATTGCCTTCTCATTAGCCAGGCGCAGGCTGCCAGCCATCCCTCGCTCGCTCTGTTCCTACCGGATCACCGCCCGTCGCCCGCACAACCATT
>NW_010446674.1:0-515 GCF_000710305.1 Buceros rhinoceros silvestris | reverse complement strand
GTCATTGCCAGGCAGAAGGGAAAACGCACCCAAAATAAAAAAAGGTTTGCAGTGGATCAAGAAGACTGTTTGTTTTATCATAATGTTGAAGGTCATTTTAGTTGGGAAGATGGGACTGGGGATGCAGCAGGCCCAATTTGCCTCAATGTAGACGGAACAGGGATACAGTGCGTGTTAATGGTCTGGTGATTTCTGGATGAATACTAAAGAAGCTCTGCTGCTACACTGCAGTGAAATACATTGGGAAAACTGCAACAGGACCGTTTTATTTACCACGGGTGTTAATAAAATGTGAGTGTCTGCATGTTAAGATCATTAAAGTCACCACATCTCATTCCAAGGTGCACGATGGTCCTGATACAGCTGAAGTTTCTCAGCTAACTTTAGAAGAAATATGCAGCAGTCAAAAACTTGGAGTACTGCTTCCAGTTATGAATTTCAGATTTTTAAATTTTTACTTTTAAGAACTGCTGCTGGCGTAATTTGGTTTATAGCCCTATTAGTTTGGGTTGCTA
>NW_010446673.1:0-515 GCF_000710305.1 Buceros rhinoceros silvestris | reverse complement strand
GGGAAAAAGTATTCTGTTCGAACCAGAATTGCAAAGAAGAAAGATATAATCACATTTTTCTACTGAAACTTATGAAGCACAAGTATGAAACGAAGCTTATTTCATTAAAGAAAATTCTGCTTGGTATACACTCTGGATTAAAAAAGCAGTCATTGAATGCATTTGGTACAATGCAATCAAACACCATTTAGTCTGCTCAGCAGAGCAACTGGGGCTAATATTCTAGCCTTGGAACTACCAGACTGTATCAGGAGTGGTTTATGCTACAAGATGCTCAGTTAGAGTTAAATCACTATTCTACTTATTTTTAAAAGGGCAATTTACTATAAAAATTATATACTACCTCTTCACTTAGCTTAGGCTATTGATTTTACATCATTAAACTCTGTGTTTCCAGATGCGCTAGTTGATGATGAATAATCTTCAATGTTTCTATTGCACTCATACCCTCAAATAGTATTAGTAACAGGGACAGCATTCAAACACACATCCAAACTCTGAGGCAGACAGTCTTA
>NW_010446672.1:0-515 GCF_000710305.1 Buceros rhinoceros silvestris | reverse complement strand
GACTCGCACGTTCCCATCTCTGCTTACAGGAATAGCCAGAATTAGACGAGAGGAGGAAAGAGAATGTTTGAGGAGGAGCTGAGAATAGGATACAGAATCTCTGGCTCCTTTGGACCTTGCTGTCCCAGCCGTTCTTGCCTGGTGCGAGTGAAGATTCATTACCAAGGCTGGCGTTGGCGCAGGCTGGACAGGGTTGCAGATACTATACCAAGCCTGGCAAGTCACAGAAAATTCTTTCCCTTCGTTAAAGCTCTGCTGAAGCTCTAAGAACCATTATCAATCCCATAGGAGGCTTTGTAGGCATAGCTGGCCTTTCACCAAGAAAGGAATTATTTCCATATCAAAGGCATTTGCTGCTTATGAACTGACCTAAAGACTTAAGACATTTTTAAGGCACACTTTCATTTCAAGGGAATTTACATAGAAATGTTAACATCCTTGGAAATGAATTGGGCATCGTGCATCATCGGTAGTGAAAGCAGTCCGGAGCACTTACACAACCCAAGGAAAAGTTG
>NW_010446671.1:0-514 GCF_000710305.1 Buceros rhinoceros silvestris | reverse complement strand
CAAATTACTACCCATCTGAAAGTTGCATCCTTGCATAAAGTAAGGTTAAGAGAATTGTCATTTGTCTGTAGCTTGTTTGTTTGCTTAGAAATGCAACCTGTAGACTCTCTGATTGGACGGGAAATCACCCTCAATTTGAAATAGAGTAGCACTAAGACCTTCTTTTAGTGTGGAGTCATCTAAGGGCAAAGACTTCTGGAAACCAGAGTGCTCAACAGGTCTGAAGAAGACTCAAAAGCTATCAAAAGCCTTTTATACACAGGGAAAAATAATGAAGTTAAATAACCACATAAAGACTGTTCTCTCTGACTGACCTCCTGTGTTCTGGCCTTGGCACTTTGCCTCTGGAGGACAAAGTCCAGTCAAGGCAGCAAAGAGGCCGTACTCTGCTCAGGAGAAATCCAGCGTGTCCTCCTGTTATGGTGTTCAGAAAGGCAGCCCAGGAGAAAGCAGGGAAAGTACTTACTGTCCTGACTGATAGAAACCACCACCCACGCTGTACGTGCAGCACTGA
>NW_010446670.1:0-516 GCF_000710305.1 Buceros rhinoceros silvestris | reverse complement strand
GCTCCTGCCACAGTCACCCATCCGTGCAGCACACTCGCCTCTGCCACCTCCACAGCCTGCCCTCGCCCTGCAGTGGGTCTGTCCTCAGATGCTGGTGGGAGGAAGGGATCTGGATGCAGAGATGGCCTCTGGGTAGGTGACCCCAGGGAGCCCTGTGTCACACCCGCATCTCTTGGAGGAGGGGAAGCCCCCACAGCAGCTCCATCCTTGCTGGGGGCTTTGGTCACTCCAGGCTCTGGGGTGGCACTAGGGGCTGCCAAGCTCATTCCTGTCACAGCAGCGCTGGGGACCCTGGTCCAAGCAGGGGACGGGTGGGCTTCGGGGGAGGTCAGCAGAGTCTGCTGTGCCAGCAGGGAAGAGCCATCCCTTCGTATCTCCGAGGCGACAGCAGGTCCCCCAGACTCTGCTGGAGGAAGGAAGGGAGCCAGCCCTTGTGGGTGGCCGACGTCACGAGCCAACGTGGCACTGGAAAGCGATGCCAGGACAGTGGCCAGGAGCCCAGACCCATTTCCTGGG
>NW_010446669.1:0-513 GCF_000710305.1 Buceros rhinoceros silvestris | reverse complement strand
TGAAGGAGCTGGGGCGGTTTATTTAGCACTTGTGTTCTACCCTGAATTTGCCTTTGAAGATCTGGTTGTATAATCCCTCTCCTGCTTAGCGTGGCACAGTCATAGCCTGCTGAGCCTGCAGCTCCACCGCGGCACCTTTGTCCGGGCCGTTTCCTCTGGTGTGAAGGTACATTAATGCTTCTGAGGTGGTAACCTCAGCACACCGTGCTCCTGCTGTCAAGAAGGGCACTGGCAAATGTGGTTTATGCCCTGAAGTCTTTCCATTACCTTGATATACGATTTATTAAGAGGAAAGAAGTTCTGTTGCGGTTTGCTTTGTGTTAAGGAAAATTAATTACACCAGAGAGAGAATTCTCTGCAGTTCCAGTTACTGAAAATAAACATCTGCAAAACAAAGGGATGAGCAGGAAGTCTGTGTCCGGACTGCTGAGGTGGTGCTCGATCTCGCTGTGGTGCCTGGGCACAAGGACTCTTCTTGCATTCAGAAAAGAGATTTTCAAAGCTAGCCACATG
>NW_010446668.1:0-516 GCF_000710305.1 Buceros rhinoceros silvestris | reverse complement strand
ACCCGCGCCGCTGCTCGGGGAGGACCCCGACGTTCCGCCGGTGAGTGCCTTGCGACACACTTGCTCCGCCGCACTTTCCTGTGGTCCTCTTCTGCCGGTTTTTTTTTTTTTTTCCTCTTTTGTGCCCTGGGTCGTGCGGAGGGAGGTGTCATTACAGGGAAGGCAAAGCGTCGGTTAGCAACCCGCTGTGTGCTCTTGCCTCTTCGTCGCAGGAGGTGATCGTGGGTCTGTGCCTCACCCTTATAGCTGGTGGGGGATTCAGTAGAAGTGTGACGCTACTGTTTCGTTGAATTTCGTTAGGGCATAGCTTTCTTATTTTATCTGGTGCCAGGTCGTTTCTGCTTTTGTCCCCTGACAGGTTTAATATTGTTTTTCCTGTCAGCATTAGCTCTTTTGAACAGATGTGTAGTCCCTTTAGCAAACGGAAGTTTGTGTTATTAGTAGGGTCAGAAATCTTCCCCCCAGCTCGTGTGCTTGAGTGGTTTGAACGGATTGATCATGGCCCTGTGCATAACT
>NW_010446667.1:0-515 GCF_000710305.1 Buceros rhinoceros silvestris | reverse complement strand
GTTACGTAGAAATGGTTTATCCGAGCTGCCTGCCGTTGCCCTCGTTAAAGCTGACTTCATCATAACCGTGACTTGCAGCCTGCGTCTCTCAAGACTTCCCATTACAGGCAAACAGGAGGTTGACTGGTGGCTGGATGGTCCAGAGCACCAGACAGACTGATGACATGAAAGAAATCATAGAGAGAGAGTAGCAGTGCACCTGTCCTGCTGTTCAGCACTCTGCTTAGCTTCTCCACGAAAACAGAACCACTCCAAAAAAATTACCACTTTGTTTTACACTACTAAATACTTTACAACATTTGTGGCAAGTCAAGTTTTACTACACTCGTTGGGTAATTACACATGACTTGGAACTCTGGGATGTGTTAAGTGAGACAGCGGGAAGTGCAAAGTAGAGACACGGCCCGTGGTGACCCTCAACAGCCAAGCCAGGTCATGAGGACAGAACCCTGATGTTCTTAAGCAAGGAACAGGCAGAGGATGAGACAACATGTCTCGCAGCATGTCTCCATTAG
>NW_010446666.1:0-514 GCF_000710305.1 Buceros rhinoceros silvestris | reverse complement strand
GCTTGGTGTAAAAGAACCACAGAACTGCACAGAGCATTAACTTCCCTGTTCTCTGCTGTAGATGAATAGTAATAGGATACAACTTTTAAGGGAGCATGAGGAAATACTGTTCTCTTCCATGTTCTCTTCATCTTTTCTGAAGAACTGAGGATATTTGTAGGCTGCTTTGCATATGCTTTCCCAGGATGCATATACGAGCTGTGATATTTTGACAAAAGAGCTTAAATTCATTATGGGGTTTCAGAAGTTCTTCCTGCCTCTCCTGTTGACATGAGCCAGGTGAACAGTGGTGTTCTGCAGGGCCTAGGAATTCCCGAAGGAGTAAAATTGCAGAGAAAATTCAGTTTCAAAAGGTCTTCAAAATAAGCTTGGCTGCAAAACTGTCCTTGATGAAGGTGAAATTAATCAGTTTATGGAGGAATGCTTTGTCAAACAGGTTTATAATAACTCAAGAACCATCCTGTTCTATACAGCGTGCAACGCGTGCGCAAGTCCTAATGCCACAAACTGTCCA
>NW_010446665.1:0-513 GCF_000710305.1 Buceros rhinoceros silvestris | reverse complement strand
AGCTGGAGCCCGAGGAGGGGGGACCCAGATGGCGGCTCCCCCTCCCCACCGTCAGTCTGAGCCCGGGGGGACCCCAGGCCCCAGCGGATTTTCCCCTTGATCCGCTCACAACATGCTCCTTCACGGGGGGCTCTAATTAGGGAGAATTAGTGGGGGCAGGTTGCGCAGCACCGGCTGCCCTCGGAGCGAACGGGATTTGGGGCAGTTGCCACCAAGATTTATCCTTCTGGGGAGCTGTGGGTCCGCGTGTGGAGACCCGGGGGGCTGGTCTGGGGGCGGGAAGCTGCCCACCGAACCCCCTCCTGCTGCCCAGCACCGTTCCCTGGAGGGGGAGACACGATTTAGGGTGTCATCGCTGGGGGGTTGGGAACCCCGCTCCGCCACGTCGCCTCCCCTCGAGGCAGCTCCCGCGCTGGTGCAGGGGATGTTTGCCATGAAGATTTGCTGAGGATTCCCGGGGAGATTATTTTAGCTGCAGGGGGGCCCAAGCCCCCCCCGATGCTTCTCCGGGGG
>NW_010446664.1:0-515 GCF_000710305.1 Buceros rhinoceros silvestris | reverse complement strand
CCTTCCCCATCCCTCCCCAATCCTTTTTGCAGGAAATTTAATTATCGAACTGCCTATTCCCAAGGAAAGAGAAGGCTGCGCTATACAAACAACAAAGACCTGTTTAAAAGTAATTGTTGGTTGTGTTTTACAATCCTTAAGGTAATAGGACAGAAAATACAGGCTGCTGCCCAGAATTTCTTGTTTTACTGGAAATTAAGTTTGAGGCTAAGACTTCTGAGTAGTCTTGTGAATCCCAAATCTACCCTCTGCAAGTCCATTCCACGTTAGAATGTTTCTTCATATCAGTTAATTCATCAGAAGTACAATCCTAACAGGTCCTGAACATGCACAAACCCCACTGTGCCAGTTGCGCAGCAAATCGTAGTGCCAACTGCCTGTACGCCCCCGCAGAACCTGCCGCCAGAATTACTGTTAGGCAAGAATTTGTACTATATTTTCTTAAACTGAGCTTGTCATCCTGTCTGGGAAATGTTCTCTTTCAAAAGCGCCCCACTTGTTTAAAATAAAACAAA
>NW_010446663.1:0-515 GCF_000710305.1 Buceros rhinoceros silvestris | reverse complement strand
CCGCGGCACCCGCTGCCCCCCGCGCCCGGCCCCGCCGGCCCTGAAGCAGCAGGGTTCACATCACAAGAGCATCACAAAACCAGTTTCAAGCCCAACATCTCCAGCCACACGCGGCAGCTCCGCAGGCGCGTAGGTGGGTAAGCTGCGCCTCAGAGAGCACAGACAGAAGAACGTCCTCATATTTTTTCCAGGAGCAAAACCCCACTGTAAAATGGCTGACAGCCATAAATATTTATCAAGATCACATTTCCTGCCTCAGCTTGTTGCAAATCCAGGATAACGAGGGAGCAATAAAGGAAGAAAATGAGCTTGGTGACACCTTGCCCAAAGCCGCTGGCGATGGTGGCACAGCATGCCCTGTTCCTCACGCACCCAGCTCTAGACCAGCATCTGATGCCTGGAGACAGCGCGTCAGCGCGACCCCAGCAGGGCAGCACGGCAGCACGGCTCGTTTTTTAAACACAGCATTTTTGCAGCCTCTTTTTCCCAAAACGGGGTAAAGCTCCCCTTCAGAG
>NW_010446662.1:0-513 GCF_000710305.1 Buceros rhinoceros silvestris | reverse complement strand
ATGTGAATCAGCTCCATTGCAGGTGCTCTAATATTTTGGGACAGGAGAAGTGACAGACGCGCAGAACCAGAGCTCGTCCAGTGGCACAGTGGCCGAGAGCACACGTGGCTGCTGCATTGCCCTGTAGCCTGTTCCCCAGGACACAGCAATCAGGCAATTTCAGATGGGGCTGGCTGAGATTCTGTTGTGGAAGAAGCTGCAAGGTGCACTTCATGCTTTATAAATGCTATGTCCCAGCAAAAGGTGGATTTTAAGACAGAAACCAGGAGGCAATTTAGAGGAAATCTCTGAATGGATATTAGAGAGACCTTTCTCTGCATCAAACACACTGGCATGTAGGGGAAGATCGATGTGCAGTTACTGAGCAATGTAGTTAAACAGCATAAAGAGAAAGGACAGAGCATGAATGATGGAGAGAATTAAATTGTGTTAAAGCTTCAAGGTAAATTAAATTACTTGTATTTCAGGGTATTGACCTGAAATTGTTCTGAGCGTGAGCATGTCCTTGGCCCC
>NW_010446661.1:0-513 GCF_000710305.1 Buceros rhinoceros silvestris | reverse complement strand
GACAAAACTTTAGGACAAAATCTCCAGGACCTATCTTAACCTATCTTCAGACATCTCAGATATCTGGATCTGAAAGCAGTGTATAGTGCTTCTGCAGCGTGACCTTCAATCTCTTTTTCAACTCTCAGAAAATAAAAGAGCGTTGTTTTCAGCGTATCAGCAGTTTCAGTGATAGCTGGTTTACTCATACATTATTAAAGGTGCTGTAAACATCTGGATTGAGCATGGTGTGCCTTAGACTTTGAATTGCATTTAATATTGTCACAATTGTTTTCGCTTTATTCCCGTCTTTGCTTCAACCATTCATCACTGTGTTTAAATTAGCGGTAGCTTTGGGCAAAATTTTCCTGGATGTTTTGAGCTGAGACTGGGAATTGAAGCGCTACCACTTTTCTTCTCTCCGTGCCCGAGACTCAAGGCAGCACTTCAATGCCGTGTAAGGTCTAGCCAATGATTTGGAAACGGAGTCACACACTGATTTATGTGAATTTCATTTACAGGAGCGTAGAAATG
>NW_010446660.1:0-513 GCF_000710305.1 Buceros rhinoceros silvestris | reverse complement strand
CTGCTGGAGCTTGGCTTCTGCCATGACTTTCAAACCCTAACTGGGGTGTCCCTTAAGCCCTAAATGACTTTGTCTGATGGACAATTAATTGTCCTTGCACCAAGCAGACTTTCAGGGCCCTGCGTTCTCTTGCTGGGAAGGGACTGTGGGATTTCTCTTCCCTTATGGGCTCTCGTGGGGTGGCTACAGTGGGAATCTCATGGGGCTGCAGCAGAGGAGAGGTTTGGGAGGGTAGTGTAGCAGTGTTCTGCCTGTTGGAGGAAGCAGCGCTGTTTAGGCAGCGGTCACAAGTGCTTATGTGGTTTAGACCTTGGCTGGGTTTGAAGAGGTGGCATTATGCTGAACATGTCACTCTGTACTTCAGCCAGGGCTCTGCTTGCCAGGGGACAGATCTCTTCTTGCTGGTGTTCCCTGAAGGTACTGAAGGGTTTATTAACCCAGTCATTTGTGCCAGCCTCTCTTGAGCTGTGGAAAGAACAGTCCTGTCTGAAATCTTCTGAAGGGAAGAAACCC
>NW_010446659.1:0-513 GCF_000710305.1 Buceros rhinoceros silvestris | reverse complement strand
GCATGTATAATGCTATGAAAATAAATGATGTCAAAACTGTACGATATAATTTATGGTTTAGGGACTACTTACAGAACTAGAAGCTTCTACCATTGAAAAGCAAATAGTTCAACAAGGGATAATGAATGGAAATTACAAACTTTCATAAAAAAATTTCGTTGAATCATCCAATACGTCAGTTCAGACATAACTGGTTGACTAATTTACTGATTATATATTATTAAAAAGAGCGTTTGTAGAAGATCTGATTGGAACTTTAGCCTTCATTCTGTATTTCTTTAAGTAAGTACTAGGCGTTAGCTGCCATCCAATTTGGCAGAGACTTGCTCACATAAATTGTCTGTGCTCAGTTCCAGTGACAAAAGCTTGGGTCTTGTAAGCTCTTAAAAATGAGCTTTTTCCCAGTTGTCCCAGTGCAGTCTGAAGTGGTACAGTACAGCACCAAGTGCTTCATGGTGCTTCTAGGAGAGGCATTGCAAAATAAGGTCATAATGTTTGTGGACCTAAGTTTTT
>NW_010446658.1:0-513 GCF_000710305.1 Buceros rhinoceros silvestris | reverse complement strand
CCAGCAGCGGAGAGGGAGGCTGGTGCTGTAGCTGCCAGAGCAAAATAAAGGGATTAAACACCCAAGGGACTGGCTCCTGTGCAGAGCTCTCGCTGATCCTGGGCCCTCCAAAACCGTTGGAGCGGTTTGGGTCCCTTTGTCAATCTGTCTGCAAACCAAGATCCTGTCAACAAGTATTTGTTGCATCTGAGTGGAGCTTTTCTGTTTCACACAACCAGCCACGTGCAGAACCGGGTTAGTACCAAATCACCTGAATGAGCGGTTTGACCATGAAAGGCTCTAGAGAGACTGGAACAAGGGGACAGTCCTTGAAAGGAGTGACGTGGGTGAGGAGGGGCAGGAGCTGGGTATCGTTTGGCAAAGCTCTCTGCTCTTTCTGCGTGCAGCGGGCTGTGAATCTCACCAAGCGTTTTGCTTCAATTGCAGGCATCGACTTTTCCGTGAGCATTGTGTTTGTGTGCAAGGAAATTACATCAAGGATTTGAACATCCTCGGTAGAGATCTTTCAAAAAC
>NW_010446657.1:0-515 GCF_000710305.1 Buceros rhinoceros silvestris | reverse complement strand
GTCCGGAACCGCGGTGGGCACTGCCTGCCCCCCATTCCCCCCCAGCTGTCTCCTCTGTGCTGCACGGCTGATTCTCCCGCCAGCTGTGTGCAGCTGCCCAGTGCTCCATCATTCCATGAATTGAGCAGGACCCCAGGGCTGGGGTCACCACGTTGGATCACCTTGGTGCTGCCCCGGTGCCTGCCAGGCTCCGGCTCCAGCGCGGAGGGCACGCGGTGTTAGCAGCTGCACTACCACAGCCTGGACACAGCGACTCTCTAACCGAAACACCATTTACTTCAAACACTGAGACATTCATCACACCATGCCAGGCCCCAGGAAGGGTTAATGCCAGACCCCCGGTGTTCCCCGCTTGCACGCCCTGTGTCTGCTCAGCAATTACGTGATCAGATAATGTACGTATAAATGTATTTCTCAGGCGAACAGAAGCCGGTGTTACCCAAGGAGGAAGCTCTGCTGTCAGGAGCAGCCTTTGATGTGCGCTGTGAAGCAGGTCCCATTCACCAGCAGCGCAG
>NW_010446656.1:0-513 GCF_000710305.1 Buceros rhinoceros silvestris | reverse complement strand
CCGGGGATTGCCCCAACCCAGGGGCAGGACGTTGCCCTTGGCCTTGTTGACCCTCCTGAGGTTCAGACAGACCCACTTCTCCAGCTAGTCCAGGATCCTCTGGATGGATCCCATCCTGTGGGTGTGTCCCCACACCAACCAGCTTGCTCTCATCTGCAAACTTGCTGAGGGTCCCTCGATCCCACTGTCTGTATCACCAAGAAAGATTTTTCTGCACGAGGAATTAAAGCACTTGTTTGCGTTCCTGGAGAAGGGCCCTTTCCCCCGCCCTGGGCCCCGGGGGCAGCAGCTGCTTCCCCAGGTATTGAGGGGGTGGCTCCCCCGCCTGAACCTGGGCTGAGGCTTTTCGCCAGGGAAGCGAGGAGGGGAGGAGGAGCGGCCAGGGTCCGGGCCAGCGCGGGGTAGAGGCAGCAGGGAGAGGTTTGGAGGCGGGACGGAGCAGGAAGGGCTGTTGGCGGGGCAGAGGCGAGCTCTGGGCTGCCAGGAGGGGGCCCGGGTAAGGCCAGGCCTCGG
>NW_010446655.1:0-512 GCF_000710305.1 Buceros rhinoceros silvestris | reverse complement strand
GAACGCTCTGCCTTTCTCGCTGTGTTGTACATTTCTGCCTGCCTCGTGGCAAACGTGTATAAAAGGCCTCTTTCCTCCTCTGTCCTCCTGGCCCTTCCTCCACGGCCATGGCCCTGCCCTGCTTCCGCATACGGTACCTGCTGCTGCTTCCCTTCACTAGCCTTTGGGGTCGGGGCAGGTGTGGGGCAGAGCTGGGAGGGAAAGCACCTTCTGGGCAGGGGGCCAGAGAGCTGATGTGCTCCCGGGTGGAGCACCTGGGCAGCTTTGCTCACCTCGTAGCCCCAGGCGTGCTGTAAGCAGCAGCTCCCTCTGGAGCTGTGGCTGCCAGGTCCACTTGTTCTTGCTTTCCTGGTAACACCCCACACTCACGTGGACTTTGAAGGAGAACAGAGCTTGCCCTTCAGTGCCAGCCCCCCGAGACATGGAACGAGATGTGCTGTCCCCACCTCCCTTCCTCTCCTGGCCGTGGTATGCCCTCCTTCCTCGGGATGTTGCCTTTCTCAATAAATTGC
>NW_010446654.1:0-514 GCF_000710305.1 Buceros rhinoceros silvestris | reverse complement strand
CCCAAAGTCTTTATTAATGAGAGTTTTCCTTCCCGCCAGATCCCAACAATCGTTAGAGGATTACTGCAGCCTGCTACTGCAGAGCAAGCCACTGTGAACACTTCAATTAACTACAAGTCAAAGGATTGCCACAGCCCAAAGGAACCACAGAAAAGTTTAGTCTCATCTATGCTGTCATCTATGCTGGCCAGGCTAACCACGGGCCAACTCCTTTGCTCCCACGGCATCTCCTCAAAGGCAGGTGGGATTCGCAGCCACAGCTCCCGGTGAGCAGGACTATGGAACCACAAGAAGTGATGAGTCTCGGCACCCCCCTTTCCTGGGCTCACCCAGAGCTCACCGTATGGAGAGTCCAGCAGAGGGGGGACAAGGGTGACCACGGTGGTAATAGGACTTGGAGTCAAACAAGGAAGGAGTAGAACTGAAAAGCCTACAGATGATGAAGTCCCGTCCCTCACCCATTTCTGTTCAGCTCCCAGAGCCTGCACAGTAGAAACACTCCTGGTTATCGGAA
>NW_010446653.1:0-514 GCF_000710305.1 Buceros rhinoceros silvestris | reverse complement strand
GTGCTGATTACCCTTCGTAGCAGCGCGCTGTTGGCATTGCTAGAACCAGCAAGTCAGAGCCTCCAATCACCCATTAGTGAACTCTGTTAGCAGGAAAAGTACACAGGGCACTAGACCAAGGGAACAGAAGAGAAAACCCAAACAGGTCAGACTCACTAGAAAGGCCAATTCAGTCTCAACTATTCATAATATCATACACCTCTGACAGTCCTGGGATTTCAGGAGAGAAACTGCACTGTCTCCCTCTGGAACCTGCGTGGTGGTTTCATCCATCACAGGTGTTGATACGAGCAAATGACATAGGCTGTGAGGTCCCTTACTCTGAATATATCAGCTATTGACTGCCTCTTGCAGTTGGACCAACAGGTATGGGGAGGGATCTCAGCTTTTCCAGTTCCCTCCCAAGTCAATCAGCTGGAATGGGTGTTCTCAGACCACATTTATTAAGCGCAGGACAAACTTCAAGTGCCACTGATTCAACTACCTGTGACTCAGGGAGCTGGCTGGTGGTGTC
>NW_010446652.1:0-514 GCF_000710305.1 Buceros rhinoceros silvestris | reverse complement strand
CCCCGCATCCTCTTCCCAGCGCCCGGCTGGGAATGTGCCATGGGAGTGGGGACTCCTGGGTCCTATTTCTGGTTTGGTGACTGGCTTGCCGGCATGATGGTGCGCTGTTGGGAGGACGGCAATTCCTGCGGCGTGAGCCATCCTCGATAAGTATCTGTTGTATCTGGAAAGTCCTTGGAGGTGGTAGGAACAGCTCAGCTTGTGCCGGGCCGGTCGGTGCCCCTCGGTGAGTCAGTGCCAACTGTGCGGACACAGCACCGCATTGGTGGAAGCGCCGAGGGATGTGTTTGTCCGTGCGGAGGTGGCTCTGGGGTGCTCATCATGGTGGTCACCAAAGACCCCCAAAGCTGGGGCTTGGTGTCCCCCGTCATCTGCAAAGGGTCCCGTGGGGCCAAGAGCTTGTCCATGAGGAGCCGAACTGCTCCCAACCCTTCTGACTTGGAGCTGGTGGGTTCCAAGGGAGGGACGAACCCCATTGGGGCTTTTGAATGGCTGGGGACCGTCTTGGGGTGGG
>NW_010446651.1:0-514 GCF_000710305.1 Buceros rhinoceros silvestris | reverse complement strand
TTTTTTTCTTTTTTTTTTTTTTTTTTTGCAACTACGTTTTCATTAGAAAGGTGGGGGAGATGTGAGTCATGTTTAATTGCTGCAGATCAGCTTTGCAGATCAGGTATGCTATGTGATTGCATTTTGTTGGTTTTCTTCTGGAAGTAGAAATATACAACAGCACAGTGAGAGTTTCAAAGCATGATCCTTTCTCTGTATCTGCCTTCCTTCCTGGAAATACTACTGTAAAATTATAGGTTTATGTAGTCATCAATATTTTTCACTAGACGTTACCAAAATCATCACTGTGGAGAGATCTTTCCCCCTAAGTTGCTCCACGGTTCTTCATCCGCCGTTTCTGTCATGTCTGTTGGACTTTACATTCATTGTTCCCTGTCCACCCACAGCCATGTTTGTGGTGAGAAATCTGGCAGTGGGACAGCTGAGGATCTATCTATTTGCATATGTTTAAGGGAAATCACAGAATAGCTGAACTTCAAGCACATCTCTGGAGGCCATCTCCTCAACCCCATCC
>NW_010446650.1:0-514 GCF_000710305.1 Buceros rhinoceros silvestris | reverse complement strand
AGGTGCTGCTGCAAGGCCTGTCTTCTGTGCAGTCTCCATGCAGGCAGGCAGGGGGGTTGCACTGCCACGTTGTCATAAAATATATTGTGAAAAACACGTTAAAACACTTCAGAATGAAACAAAACAAGTCAAGGACAGAAAATACTTCATTTTGGATAAGCATAAGCTAAGGGGCAATAAAATCTCCAGGAACATTTATTTCTTTTGTAGGCTATGGTATCCCACATAAAGTACCTTCCAGTCACAGATAATGGAATTTTAAGTTCTTGCTAGAATTAATTAATCCAGACTGAAGGTCAATACACAGTCCACTGTCTGTTCTGATTTCCGTAGAGCCACACACTATTGTTTTTTTCTAATAAAGGCTTGGAAAACACACTCCTCAACAGCAATGACATTCTCCAACCCAGCCTAATCCCTAAGTATTCTGTGCCTACTCCACTGCTCTTGCCCTTTGTCAGCTCAGAGGCTTATACGGCCATGTGGTGACTGGGGTCAGGAAAACCGATCCACT
>NW_010446649.1:0-514 GCF_000710305.1 Buceros rhinoceros silvestris | reverse complement strand
CCAGCCCGGGCTCCTGACCCCCCTTCTGAAATCAGGACACCGTGAAAACGAAACTGGGGCTGAAAACAGCAGCTTTTCTGTTCCTGCAGCTCTGTGGTGTCTGGTCTAATACCGAATCCAGGTGAGGGCTGGGAGGTTGGGTGAAGGAGACGTGGTTCTGGAGAGCTCCAGAACAGCGTGGCCTGGCAGCCTGTGGCAGGATTTCTCACTGCATTTGTCCACCGTGGGTTCAGGACCCCGCTCGAGTGTGGCTTTGGTGAGGAATCCCTCGTGTCTGCCTAGAAACGGGACCGGTTTCTGCAAAGTGATGTCAGTTCGCTGCTGCATTTCCAATGCAAATCGGAGAGCGACCAAAACGGCTTCGAGGGGGAGAATTACAGCGAGGGGCTCCAGCAGAGCGCACATTTGCATGGGCGATGTTTCTCAGAACTCATTTGCCTGACATCCTGTCTTCACGCTGCCACCGAACGGGACGTAAATCCCAGGACATGCATATTCATCGGCGGGCGGGGCG
>NW_010446648.1:0-514 GCF_000710305.1 Buceros rhinoceros silvestris | reverse complement strand
CTCTGCTCGCCCTTATCCAGGCTGGAAACATCTCCCATGCCTTGAGCCTCTCCAAGGAGTTTCTCCACTATGGTATGTGGGGCAACCTCGGATGTGGCAGGAGGTGGGGAGAGGTTTTGAGGTATCTCCCTCATTTCTGAATGACACCAGCCTCCTTTACCCCATTTCCTGCCCCCAGTGGGGTCATTCTCCGGGGACTGGTGCTGGGGAAAGGGGTGTGGTGGGAACATGGCCTTTCGGGTGACACCACTTCTCTGTCAGACCCCAGCAACCAAAGGGTGGCGAGAAACGTGATCAAGTATGAGAAGCTGCTGAAGATGGGGACGGTGGTGAGTCCCGAACCCCTACGACGCCCCAACAGCACCCGCCTGCAGAGCCGCGACACC
Source organism: Buceros rhinoceros silvestris (assembly GCF_000710305.1). Classification (NCBI taxonomy): domain Eukaryota; kingdom Metazoa; phylum Chordata; class Aves; order Bucerotiformes; family Bucerotidae; genus Buceros; species Buceros rhinoceros. Next base: position 128 of record NW_010446648.1, on the reverse strand, counting down.
TACGAGGAGCTGTGCCAGCGCCCAGGGGAGCAGGTGGGACTAGCAGGGGGGTGTTGTGGTCCCCCACCCCACCACTGTCCCCATCCTCACTCCCTCCTTGATCCTCTCTCTCTCCCCAGACAGCCCCA
>NW_010446647.1:0-514 GCF_000710305.1 Buceros rhinoceros silvestris | reverse complement strand
AAAAATAAATAAAATATAAAAAATAAAAAGACGTGCTTTAGTGGATGTCTTCAAAATGCATTTAATTCACATTTATTTTCAGAAGGTATTCTAGTTTTTTTTACTCCTTTATGCAATGCACTGCAACCCAGTCGAATTACTGCCTGACAGGATAACCTAGCTAGAGGTACATAGGCAAGTCTTAAACTAGAGTTGAAAAATGAAATTTCTTCAAAGAATTTCCTGAAGAACATCAAACAGAATGCAGGCTACTCATCATAAAGCTCTAACACAACAAGCAAGAAATGTTTCAAATATCCAGAAGTATTTCCGAGGTTTTCCATTTTGTTCCCTTTTTTACTACTCTCCAAAATGCTTTATATTTGGCAAGCAAAATCTGTCTCCTTAGGATAAAGTCCTTTTGCCAGTTAGCAATTAAATTTTAGTTTTACCTTGACGCTCCAAACGCTGTGCACGTGAAGTACAACTGTCTTGTTTCAAATGGAATTAAGAAAGGACACTTGCTTGTTAGCTG
>NW_010446646.1:0-514 GCF_000710305.1 Buceros rhinoceros silvestris | reverse complement strand
GGGGAGTCCGTCAGAGTCCGTTGCCTCAAGGGAGTAGGAACGACTGGTCAACCCGTCGTTGGCTGCCAAGTGGCAGAGGTGTCTCAGATCTGGAGAGCTCAGGGGTTTGTGACGTGTCCCCTAAAATCGGGGTCACAAATCTGCCCGCTGGGCTCTTCCCACCCCCTGGAAGGGCTGGAGAAGGGAGGAATTAAAGCCAAGCCTTTGAGCTGCCTCACGTCGTTGGCCAGGTGATACAGAGCCTGGTCGAAGGCTCCTTCAGTGGCACAGAGGAGCCCCAGAGCGCGATGTAACTGCGAGCGCAGTGCGGCGCCGCAGGCCGGCGTCCTCAGGACGATGTGCTGCGCCTGGGCAAGGTACCTGGACGCCTGCGGGGAGTCGCCAGCACCTGAAACGACAAGAGATGAGCGGGATGAGGCGCACGATGGAGGGAGGTGTGGGTGCTCCCTCTGCGGTGGATTGAGATGTGGATTCCCCCGAGGGTGCTTCAGGGTGTTCAAAATCTAATTCTCAG
>NW_010446645.1:0-512 GCF_000710305.1 Buceros rhinoceros silvestris | reverse complement strand
CCCCAATGTTCTTAGTTGGTATTCCTCTGAGGGAGAGGGAGGCTTTCATGGAGATACTTCATGGTCCCGTGCTCCGAGAAGTCAGAAACAACGTGATTGTCGCCCCTCAGCAGCCACTTTGTAGTTAAGAGTCCTTCAATTCCCACTGGTCCACGTGCATGGATACGAGAAGTACTAATTCCCACTTCAGCACCTGCAGAAAACACACCAGATAACGGTAGCTGCTCCTCAGGAGATGTTCACTTCACAGTAAGCAGTTTTGCACCTTTACGTAAAAACAGCTGCCCGCCTTCCAATGACCTGCCCTTCCCTGCTCCTCTCCAAATGCCAGAAGTTACTCTTACCTGATTTAAAAGTTACAGGAGCTTAACAATTACATTTTAAATTGCAGAGTTTATACTTCTGGCTGCTACAGACTTACTTTTAGAGAAAAAGATACAAGAGAGCTAGATGTCTCTTACAGAGATCTTAAAAGTGTTTTCTGAGGGTTTAATGCTTTACAAAAAAAAAAA
>NW_010446644.1:0-512 GCF_000710305.1 Buceros rhinoceros silvestris | reverse complement strand
TAGCTGTAACACTTTACATCCAAGTGCAATGCAAATACAAACCATGTGCAAAATCCCTTAGACTGGAATATTGATAGATCGAGAACATGCAGTTTGGGGCTACACAGGCAGCTTCAAGGTAGGGTAAGTATTGGACAGTTTGTCACTTTACCATTATTTTACTAAAATCAAAGGCTGTGCCAGTTAAGAATGAGTCAAGGACTTGCCTCATCGCTCTATTAGAATGCCAAACCATAAACCGAGTAGGAAAGTGTTGGTGCTGCTTGAGCTAACCAAACGGCCATGTGAAGACTGAAGTCACCCAAAATAATCCAGCAGGCTCCCCTACCCCTGCATAGCTGAACTCAGGCATCTCAAGAGGAATCCCAACAGTGCTGGAAGGCTAATCTATGCGTAAGTTGTCCTAATCACTTACGAGGAAGAGAGAAGGGGATTTGATATTATAACTACTCCAGGAGTTCATTTGCGTGGTGAACAATCCTCGGAGAGTCAAGACTGAATGGGACACAAAA
>NW_010446643.1:0-512 GCF_000710305.1 Buceros rhinoceros silvestris | reverse complement strand
CGCACGAATGAAACAAAGCATGAGCTCAAGATGCCTTTGGGGAAATTTCGGCAAAGCTATTCCTCAGACAACGCCTTTGGGGGAAAAACCAGAGAGAATAAGGACAAGGAAATGCGGCTGTGAGTGTTTGTACCATGCGTACAGACGATTAAAAATGCGCGTAATTGAATAATTCATTAGCACGCACACAGGCACAGGCCTCGGAGAATTCACCCCAAACTTTTCCAGACCGATGTCATCCCTCATCGCCTCGTCCGTCAGTCTTTCCCCTGTCTCTCCACCTGTCCGTGTATTATTTTCTGTATTATTTCCCACTTCCCCGTTCCAAGCTCTTTCCACACCGCCCTGCAGCCCGGGGCCGCGCCAGCGCCCTGCCTGCAAGAGCTGAGTGCGCGCACACCATTTCCTCTCCTTCGCAGTTATTTTGTCGGGGTACCGGCGACCCCGTTTCCCCTCTCTCCTCGCTTTTAGGGCCATGCCCTGTCCCTCACCCCCAGGTTTCGGCTTTTTCC
>NW_010446642.1:0-512 GCF_000710305.1 Buceros rhinoceros silvestris | reverse complement strand
TTCAGAAGTACAAAAGGAATGCAGGAGTCAGACTCTCTTTATGCGAACTCAGAACACCGATGTGATCAGAGGCCTTTGAAGGAGCTTAGATACCACGGAGACAGGTGCAATATAAGAACCACCTGCACAGATTACTCCAGACTTACTCACTGCCAACGCTGAATTCCTTGTGTTTTGCATTCGGAAGGACTCTCGGGCTGTAATCCAGCATTCGGCTGCAAAGTTGATAATTATGGCATCGTTAGAGAAAGGAATTATTCAACACAAGTGCAAGGTCATCGCTGCAGACCTGGCTATCTTCAGTGCCAACAGGGCAAGATAAGTGGCCTTAGCAGCGTGACCAAGCACCTGCTAACACGAGCTGAAGACAGGGCTAGCGCATGAGAGCAGAGACAAAACCAGCGGTTTTATGGAGTATTTTGTATTGAATGTCTCTTCCACAAAGAAACCCAGATCTGTATTTTAGAATCACCTTTATACAAAGGAAAGCTGGTGGGAAAATCATCTACAAA
>NW_010446641.1:0-512 GCF_000710305.1 Buceros rhinoceros silvestris | reverse complement strand
GGCAAGTCAAAAAAAGTAAAGCAAAACTGAAAAAGCTTTAAAGTCAATGGTTGAGTTCCAGAGCAACTGAGAGGAGGAAAAGTAATGTGCTGCATTTTAAAAGGGGAAATGGAGCTACCTGCATAACTGTAGACTTCTCGAAATACAGGAACAAAAGATACACAGTTCAACAAATGAAAATACAAAGGACAGCACTACCATTTAACTACCACCATAACCTAACAGCCAACCTAACAAAGTCAGACTTTGCAAAATACTATGTCAGGCCCCTGGAAACATGGAATGCAAGCTGCTCTGATGTAACAGCCAATCTCTTCTGAAAAGCAAAGATGAAATTTAGCTGAGGTAGTGGTAATTAGATGAGTACACACTCTTAGTGAACTGCTTTTGCCATAAACTGGGGAATATCAAAGCAGTATGTAGATTTATTACCTCTGCTTTTGGTGCTCATGCAAGTGCAGCTGGAAGTCTACTCATACCTAGGATTTAAAATTCAAAAAAACTAGGAGAAA
>NW_010446640.1:0-512 GCF_000710305.1 Buceros rhinoceros silvestris | reverse complement strand
CCCTCCTTGCCCTGGAGCTGAAATCCTAAACAATAGGACAGGTTGATTAATTCAATTGTTTTTTCCATAATGCATTTCTGGAAGAGCCTTTAAAGGAGTTTGGAATAGCTTGAGAGTATGCACGAGCAGGGACTTGAACTTGTCTGTGTCTGGCTACTTTGTGGTTCAGGCGAGTTAAAAATAAATATTGTCATTGCTCGCAAATGGGCCTGTAAGCAAATGGGCCCTAGCTCATCTCTAATTACACTTGTCAGCAGATGTGTTAATCTCCACATGCAAGTCTGTCCGTAAGCCTTATTAATACAGTACCAAGGTAACTGCAAGGGTAAGGTGAGAGGAGAAATACCAGTACAACTCTTACCTGTCAAAATGACTGTCAAATGCAGTCCTAGTGTCCCCAGGTGTCCGATCAGAATGATGAGAAATGGGGTCTTAATTTCACTTCAGTGGAGAGTGAGGAGAGTTAAGTCAACACTTGGGCTGGTTTTGTGGGAATTAAAAGCATAGCATCT
>NW_010446639.1:0-512 GCF_000710305.1 Buceros rhinoceros silvestris | reverse complement strand
CAGCTGAGTGGGTGCCCACGGGCACCTCCTTTCTGGTGGGGAGATGGGCAGGGACCACCCCACAGCACCCACCATCCCCTGTCCTCCCTGTATCCCTGTACGCAGGGTGAGGTTGGCCTCCCAGCACCCAGGGAATGAGTTTTTGCAGCTTGCGTGGGTCAGCTGCAGCTGAGCCCCCGGGGGCTGCAGTGTGCCAGGCTCACCCCATGAGCTGGGCCTCTCTCGTCCCCCACTTCTGTCCCCCAGCCATCCCTCCCCAGGCGGTCCCCAGGCCCTGTGCCAAGGAGAAGGGGTGATTCTCTGTATCAAGCCAGAGTCTGCTTGATGCCTCTGCTGGGTGTGTGAGGGCAAAATTCACCTCCATGATCAGAAACACTGGGAGAAAGAGAGGGGTTTTGTGCATAAGACATCACCTGCCTTTCTTAAAAAAAAAAAACCTTGTCAAATCTTGTCTGTTCAATAAAGCCTCCAAGGTGTCTGAGCATCTCTGATCCTGCGTCAGCCGTGTCCTC
>NW_010446638.1:0-512 GCF_000710305.1 Buceros rhinoceros silvestris | reverse complement strand
AGCAGTGCTCGTGGGACAGCCCTTTGTGGGGTCAGCGTGTTGCCTTCTTGGCTTTGTAAGGGGTTTTTACTCTTCTCCAGTCTCCTGAGTTGCTTTGAAAGGGCTGCGCTGCATGCAGAGCTCTCACTGCGGGCCTTGAACAACCTGCTTTTCGGAGACCGAACGTGGTCTGTCCTGGCAACCTCTTTCCTGGAGGGAGGTGATAAATGCCAGGGGACCTCTTGCTACTTTAAGCTTGCAGATCTGGCAAATACTTTTAGGAATAAATCTTGTGGTTTGGAGATCACTCCTCAGGTCTTTAGTTTCTGACTTTACTCTTGACCTCCCTGAGGTTATAAGGAGTCAGGTAGCAAACTTTTTCTGAAGTAGAGTGTCTGCAAATCCACTTAGGAGAGGCAGCGCAGCACATAGTCGTGCATCTCGGGGTACAGGAGCTTGTATGTGGCCTGTTGCACTCTTTAGTCTTGGTACCTTAGAGATTAAGAGTCACAAAAGCTTGACTGAGTGGAATC
>NW_010446637.1:0-512 GCF_000710305.1 Buceros rhinoceros silvestris | reverse complement strand
CCCCATTGTACATTCTACACATACTTTAAATCCTGGAAGTGTAAATAAGGGTGCTGCTAGAGAAAGGATGCACGACTAATGTTTTGCTGTGCATTTGGGCTGGATTAGGAAATCGAGTCCCATTTTGCCTTATCATCTTCACATATCTGTGTCACATGCATTTGCTGCATCTGTGTTCTCCCTTCCCTAAACCAGATCTGGAAAAACTTATCTCCTTTGCAGGAACATTGTGAGATATGATTGACTAATATTGAAAAAGTACCTTAAAGTCACAGAGTCAATATTATCTTTCAGAACATTATTCTTCTCTAAAAGCCTTTCATTTGTCAGCAAGGAAGGTGTCTTCTTAACTTTCTCAGTCTCCTCTCCCTGTCGTTTACCCTTCCCACTATGAATATGCATTATGTACAGACATTGAAGGGTTCGTTGGTAGACAGGAACCTCTTTTCAGTGTTAAAATCTGGGAGTATGTGTATGGTGGGATCACCAGATAACAGAGGTTGGAAGGAACC
>NW_010446636.1:0-512 GCF_000710305.1 Buceros rhinoceros silvestris | reverse complement strand
CTTAAGACCGTTGAACACCGCGACCAGTGTATTTTAGTGAGATCAGCGTGCATGTGTTGAAAGAAATGTCATACGGTGTTGAAGCTCACGTGGTGCAATATGGGAGTTTAAAGTGCACGTGTTCTTTTGTCGTGCCTTCTGCTAGTTTATTAAATCTCATGTAAAACATGGTAAGTCTTTAAAAGTTAAACAGCTTTTAAAGACTTGCCTACTATATCATGAGAGACGTCACTGATTTATGTGAATGAGGTTCTAGTACCCAGCTCTAAATGGAACCAATACCAGCTTAAAAACACAAAATAATATCATTTGTATGTTATTCTTCTCTCTGTTTATCTTAATTTACAAATAAGATTATTCATATCATCAAATAATGATGTAAGCTCCAGTTGTTTTGTCTTGAAATTAATTTTTAGCCTTTCCCTCCCTCTTACCCCAGTAACATCTTTTCTCCTTGTCTGTTGTGTTTGAGCTGTCAGGTTGTTTTAGAGAGATGTTCTCAAGTTTTTTTT
>NW_010446635.1:0-512 GCF_000710305.1 Buceros rhinoceros silvestris | reverse complement strand
ACCAGCATCACCTTAACAAATACTGGAATGCAGTGAAAGCACAAAACTGGAGTTTTTGACACATCGGGGTTCTGCTTTCTCGGCCCGGTGATGTGTTGGTTTTTATGGGGATGGATCGTTACTGGCAGATGAAGATTTCCCGTGGCTTATTCTGACAGGCTGTAGCCACCTCACGTGTAATAATTTTGATATGCATATGTATATATGCTTTTAATTCCTTTTTTTAATCGCTTTAATTGCCCTCCGACGGGGGGGTAGGGAGGACCCACCGAGGTAAAGATGTGTCAGGAGCAAGGGCGGGGGGAGGGTGGTGGTGATGGGAGCATCCTTCCTAAAACCGGGGAGGAGGGGACTTTCTTTTCCCCCCACTGTGGGCTGCCAGTGCAGGGCGGCTGGGGGGTTCCCCGTGGCTGCAAACCGGCGGGGTGAGAGCTCTGGAGCTGGTGTGGGGGCTGTGGTTTTCTTTTTTTCCGAAGTTCGCAGCCTTTGTTCGAAGCGGTTCAATCCTGTTT
>NW_010446634.1:0-511 GCF_000710305.1 Buceros rhinoceros silvestris | reverse complement strand
CATGTAACTTTTATTAGTGTAAATCTGCTTGACCATCTGCTTTAACAATTTGCAGACCAAATTCTATGACAATTACTAGGCCCATCTAGTCCCATACGTAAATTCATGTCGTTGTACGCTGATCTCTACAAAGCAACTCTCTGCTTATCACTGGCTTGAAAGTGTAATGCTCAGCAAGTTTTATTTGACCTTAGTTTTGATTTCCACATCTTTATCTCCTGTCCTTTCTTTGTCTTCATCTTTAGCAGTAAAGGTCATTTACAACAAAACGTTCTTGAGAGCAGTAGCAAATTATTTTTGTAAAGCATTGTCAGCACCTCTGCAAATCTCTGCCAGTACTAAACTTTGCAGGGATGCTAGTAGTTCATCACTTCTGATCGAGATATCATAATCTGAAGCTCTACAAAATATATTTCCTAGCCGGTATATTTCATTCTTCTTTATGGTCAGCTCTTTTATCCAAGACTGCAGCATGTATCACTGGTTTTTCAGTTTTGATCAATTTATTTCA
>NW_010446633.1:0-511 GCF_000710305.1 Buceros rhinoceros silvestris | reverse complement strand
AAACACAAAGGAAGAGAAGACCATATTGCCAAGCGGCCAGTGGAAATGGGTCTGCTGCCTCCAACTGAGCAGTGCCAGTGAGGTCACCCAGGGATCAAGCCTTGCTCATGCTCTCAGGTAGGACAGTTTTATTCCCTGTGCTTACACACCCTGACACAGCGTGACTGATGCTCCAGGATCCTTTCCTTTCATAACTGAGAATATTGTGTGCCGTGTACCCAGGACTTTTCAAAAACATGCCCAGCGGGTTTGTTCATAATGAGTTTAGTCTGGGTTTATTTTTCCTTCACAACCAAGATGCTGAAGTCTTCACTGAAAACTGAACAGGAAACACCAGTAACTTGCAGTGCGATGGGAACGGACTCAGAGGACTGTTCACAGGCCTGTAGGGAATGTACCATGTGCATGTCTCTGTCTGCCTTTTGGGAATGGCCCCTTTTACCACTGGACTATATGCTTTCCCTCACGTCGAGTCAGACTGCCTTCTTTTCCATACAGCACAAAACCTGAC
>NW_010446632.1:0-511 GCF_000710305.1 Buceros rhinoceros silvestris | reverse complement strand
CCAGCTGTTCTGCCAGCCGGGGGAGTCCGAGGAGCAGACTTCCTAGGCACGCCCTGGGATTTTCCTGGAGGAACTCTGTTCACCAAGCCCCACGGTAGGGAGCAGACAACGACCATCTACGGTGGAGAAGGTACGTTAAGGAGTTTTTATTAAAAGGGGTTTTGGGTGATAGGTGGTTTTTGGGTGATAGGTGGTTTGTCGTTAAAAAGGGGTTTTGGAGCGATAAGAGGGTTTTGGTCTTTTGGGTAGGAAAACCAGTAAGTCGGAGGCCACAGTTGTGGGACGCACGGTAAGGGAAGGTCAACCAAGGAGGGAAGGCCAGTAAGTCGTAGGGGGACGCCCCACGCATGAACCTGTAAGGCGTAGGGGACGCCCACGCAAAAATAAAAAATAAAAAATCTTGTGGGTTAGAGTCCCACCAGAGTAAGAGGTTTTGTGGGTTAGAGTCCCACCAGAGTGAGGTAAAGTGAAACAGGTCTTTATCCCAGGAACCCACCGATGATCGTATCAT
>NW_010446631.1:0-511 GCF_000710305.1 Buceros rhinoceros silvestris | reverse complement strand
TGAAATACCCGTTATCTTACCAACATCGTATGGGAAAACTTCACACTTCACTCAGTCTCTCTGACCAACGGGCCAGTTAGAGGTAACTGTTGAAAAATCATCATGAGGAACAATTATTTAGCAATCAAATAAATATTCTAAGGATAGTTCTTTCGTGTATAACTGGTTTTACCTTCAAATCAGAATGGTCAAATCACGAAGAAATACAGCTTCTGTATTCTCTTAGCTACTGCTTCCTATATGTTCAGCCACACACAAAACTCATTCTGAAAAGATGTGCTACATCTTTAGATTTCTTTCTTCCTCTCTTCTTCTCTGTGTGCTTTGATGAGTAGAAGACTCCGGCCTGGCTGTGTGTTACAACTCACAGACCCACTGTGGCTTCAGGCTCTTTGCAGACTAGAGCAGCTACATTCATGCCACTTAACTGACTTCATGGGTTTGGGTTATTTTTCCCTATCACTGTCATAATTACACAGTATCTCTTGATTTGTAATGAAACCTTTAGGCA
>NW_010446630.1:0-511 GCF_000710305.1 Buceros rhinoceros silvestris | reverse complement strand
AGAGAACCAAACTATTTTGATAAAAGCAACACTAAAGTCCTCGGATGCATTGCCTGAGGAATACTGTTCTGCAGAAGCCATAAAGCAGATGGTTATAAATGAGACTTATTTCATGGGCACCATTTAATGATTGCAAATTCCTTTAACTAAAAATCTAATTTTATCTGAGCATAAATCACACGCTTTAAGGGAAAAATTTGTTTCAGATTCCTCAGTCCTTATATAAAGCTTCTTCGTGAATATTATTTTAAACAGCATTTCATTAATGCAGCACAACCGTTTTCTTCGTCATGGTTCACTTTTAGCACCTATTTTCCTCCTTTCTAACGTTAATTAACTGAATGCAGAACAAAAGGTCCTTCTGTCCTGTATGTGAAGTGCCTGATCACTGTTATGCGGAAATCAACACAGGACGCTCACTCCAGTATTGGTTTTCACCAGACAGTCCCTGAAAAACTGCACCTCCAACCGACCAAAGCAGTGCACGAGAGTGGGTATCGTGCTGTCAGGT
>NW_010446629.1:0-511 GCF_000710305.1 Buceros rhinoceros silvestris | reverse complement strand
TTCCATTCCAACACTCCAGTCATAGGAGACAACCATCATGTGTCCATGATGCCAAGAAGATCATAGCCCTGCAAGCACGTGCACGTCTCTAACTCCTCTTATTAATTCTCCATGCCACATGTGTTCTCATAGAGACATTCATTGGGCACCCAATGAAGCTGACTTACTGGCTGAAGTTCATTTGTGCTGCTTTTCAGGTTCTCTTCTGCTGTCCAGTAATCCCTCTCCAGGCTCTGGGCATCTACTGCTGGCACTGGCATCAAATTGTTAGGAGTGGGATGGATTGAGGTTCCCCACCCCTGGCAACATTAAAGCCCTCTTCACCAGCTCTGCAAGCCTGTGACTGAAGATGCTCTTCCCCTGCTCTGATAGAGGGACCCCATCAGCCCCCAGTAAGATCAGATTTCTGAAAGCAAGTCCCATGGTTCAAGCAGCCAAACACCTTCCCTTTGACTGGGAGGACTGACAAAAAATTACCTGCATTCCAGAGTTTCTTACTGCTGCTCTCAGG
>NW_010446628.1:0-511 GCF_000710305.1 Buceros rhinoceros silvestris | reverse complement strand
GGGAGCCCCCAGCTTCGCCTTCAGGCGCTTCTCCTTTGCCCCAGCTCCCAGGGTTTGCTCCGCTCTGCTTTTACACCATTTCCCTGCATCGCTGGCTGCGGCACTTCCCCCTCCAGTGTACAAAATCTACTTCCTTCACAGAAGGACGGTCCAGAACCCCTGAGCCCCGTCCGTCCCCGCCACTCGGCCTTTCCCAGTGCCTCAACCCTTTTCTTTGTCCTGGGAGTCAGACCCCGACCTGCTCCTCGGAACCTGCCCACCCCCTCAGCCCCCTCTGCGGGAGCCCGGGCAGCCCCGGGTCCCTCCTGCGTCTCGGGGGCCTTAAGGAGGTCGCTGGATCCTCTGCCGGAGGACGGGGCCTTGCCCAGCTCTCCCAGTGTGTCTCGCTCCACTTTCTATTTCTAGAGCACCCAGAAACCCAGCTGAGGGCCGAGGCCGCGGCAGAGGCTGCTCTGTCTCTCCCTCTGGGTTCTGTGCCTGGTTTTGGCAGGAACTGGTGTCCTGGACCTTT
>NW_010446627.1:0-511 GCF_000710305.1 Buceros rhinoceros silvestris | reverse complement strand
GTAAATACTAGTCTGTACAATAGAGATATTAAAACCTTGGCACTCTGGGAAAAGAATGAGAAGAATCTGAACGACTTGGGAAAGCTGACAGGAGGAGACAAAGCAGAAGACAAAAGGTGAGCTGAGCTGCTTGAAGAGCAGTTGAAACCAACATAAATCACAACAAGCTCTGGCAAGACCTTCTTCTCTGCCAATTAACGGCCATATATGGGAAATTCCCAGGGCAAAGCTTAAAAAACTCTTTCTTCTGCGACCGGCAGGACATGCCATACTCCACCATATGAGTCTTCCTAAGCTCAGGCTGCATGCGTAATAGCTATATAAAAATATTAATCAGTTTTTAGAAATAGGATGAATATATATGATTATTTTGGGGAAAATGGGGAATATGTCTGTAATCGGGTGATACATGCTTTGGTTGGTGCAGTATGCGGTGTGCACGATAGACAGAATGATCCCCCATGCATTCGGTGCTGCAAGATAAAGAAATGCTGCTTCTTAACGCTACACT
>NW_010446626.1:0-511 GCF_000710305.1 Buceros rhinoceros silvestris | reverse complement strand
GAACTTTGTCGACTATTTTTTGCAAACTTTGAGAATGTGAAACTGAACAAAAAGAGCCTCCCCCTGCCCTTTTGCCAGGTAGAAAGATCTACTAACTACAAAATGAGAAGTTTTAGCCGTCTTTAGATGTCATCGGACAATCTGAGTGAGGAGTGTGATGCTGTTTAGTAACACCTTCCTTAGTCTTTAATGCCACTTGAAATCGCACCTCTTACTCTTCTGAAATGTTTCAAAATTGTACCGAACCGTACAATATGGGCTACCAAAGTAAATGCTCTTAAGTTAAAATAAACAGCCTACTTAAAGTGATTGCATGATACGGAAGCAATAAAGTGAAAGAGGGTTTGAATGCTCGTACGGCAATTGCCAGTTATTTGCGGTAAAAGTTGTGAGTTTCCTACTTAGCCCCAGCCATCCTACTGGAATAAAGGATGCAAATCTTTTACCTTTATTAGTCTTAACAACTAATGAAATACAGGGTCCCTTGTTTAATGAGAATAAATAACCTGTT
>NW_010446625.1:0-511 GCF_000710305.1 Buceros rhinoceros silvestris | reverse complement strand
CCAGCCCCGAATCTAGGCGCTGCTTTTCATCTTCTCTTGGGATCCTCTCAAATGCCCTCCAAAATATCAGGCTAACACCTTTCCTTTTGGCACTATCCTTTATCATGTTTAATATGTACTTTATGCACTGGCAGGTGCTTTCATCACTGACTTCAAGACTGTGTTTAGTCTCATATTTTAAAAATAATTTTCATCTTAACTTAAAATATTTGAAGTGAGATATTGCAGCATACATTGGTTTACCTCATAATGAGAAATTTATATGTGTATTTGCAAAGTGTATTCCCTAGTATTGCTGCACTCTTCACTGTTATTTCAACTGTGTTCAAAATCTTGTTACAGTGTCAGATGTCCTATAAATAATGGGAATATACTGAAAAGCCATTAGAGCTGTCATATGCAGCTCTTGCCTTGGCTTCAGATTAGTTAGTAGCTAATCAAGGTTCTGAGTTTTTGTCCTGGGTTAGCCAAAACTTCCTTTTTTGGAAGCTTTGTTGTGTAGTGACCAATC
>NW_010446624.1:0-511 GCF_000710305.1 Buceros rhinoceros silvestris | reverse complement strand
TTCTGCAGTCCTAAATGCATCCTGGTCCAGCATAAAGTTTGCCTTCTTTTTATGACCTTTGCAGAGGATGCCTAGAGGTAAGGTGGCCCTGCAGAGAAATGGGTGCTCTGGCCTTGAGGAGAGAATTGAACCCATGTTCGTTCTTTTTTGTCATTAACTGCCAGGCATCTGTGCAGAACCAGACAGGTTGTCACTGGTCCTCCTTTTCCTGTCTCTTGAAGTTGCTGGGAGGACTCTAGGGTCAGCATGCAACTCTTGGCACTAGGTCCTACAGGTACAACCTCCACTGTTCAATTAGGACTAGTGCTTAGTGTGTGATCGCTTGACACAGGTGGTTTCAGCTATTTGAGTCAAGTAGCTGTTCTTTGTTGTGTGGTCCTGGTTAAATCATATTACTCTGCATGCCGTTCCCCAGATGGATTTTATGTATCACAGACTTCCTCTTCAGCTATATAGATCCAGAGCCTGTAGAGCTCTGAGACCAGATGCTAGTAACCATGTCAGGCAGGTG
>NW_010446623.1:0-511 GCF_000710305.1 Buceros rhinoceros silvestris | reverse complement strand
CTGTATTCTCTTTTTACACTAAATTCTGTTATACCATTTTTCCTCGCCTCTTTTCTGTCACCTTTAAGGTTTCATCATCCAGTACAACATTTTCTTGTATGCAGAATTCATTCTGTTTCTGGCACAGTGCATACAGTCTCTGTGGACTCAGTCCCTCTGTCTTGCATTCCTTGCCCGCTCTATTCTATGAATCCAAATATGGGCTATCCTGCAGATTTGGAAGCTGGTGTGACTCACCAAGTAGCACCAAAAAAGTAGACGAAGGCCTCATCAGACCCAGTGTCTCATTATCTAGAGCCCTTTCTAATATTCTTGATATGACTTGGTTTTGCCATCCATAATTCCTAAGATATGTTACCAGTATTTTACAACAGAGAGATTTGAAGCCTGTATTTGTGATGGTTGTCCTTTAAGAGTGCTTCAATCTAGGTACTCCAGCAAGAAAGTGTAATTCAACAGCGGCTCATCCTATAACTATATAACACTTTTGAGCTAACAAATACAGGAATTG
>NW_010446622.1:0-509 GCF_000710305.1 Buceros rhinoceros silvestris | reverse complement strand
GAACAGAATGAGTTCTGTTCTAACTCAAACCTGGACTAAACCCAAGATTTTTAAAGTGGCACTTCTGTACTTGCTCAGGGAATTTCTTTGCTAGTAGGATAAACTGATACTGCTTTCTGGTAGAAATTTGAGTCTGCAACATTTAAAAGAAATAAGTTTGATAGGCAAATTTGCCTTGTTTGTTCTTGAGCGAGTGCTTCAGGTGTTTATTGCTGTTCCTTTCTAGTGGAGATGAATATTGATTTTAGATATAAAATTAAGTACAACTTTCTGTAGCATGCAGCTAAATAATCTGGTAATGAAAATTAATCATGAGCTTGCTTTGCTGTACTCATAACTGGCTGTTTCAGCAGAAACAGTTCACTGCCACATTGACATAAAAGCATCAGGAGTAACCAAATGTTTGATTGTCCCAAGTAGCTTAATCTTGCCTGAAGAAAACATATTTAAAACAGTGATGTCATGACAGTGACATCATGATTGTATAGCATCTGTCGAAGTTTTTTTTT
>NW_010446621.1:0-511 GCF_000710305.1 Buceros rhinoceros silvestris | reverse complement strand
TGCACCGCCACAGCCCCCGGGCAGCGGTGGGAGAAGGAAACCTTCCCCTTGCTGGGACGTGCCACGGGCAATTCTCTGCCCCGGTGCACACCGGAGGGGCACGTCCTTGGCTGGACGTGGGGACAGCGAGGTGCCAGACTGCTGGCCGGGCAAGGAGGCTGTGGGGAAGAGTCTAAAGCAGCCGTGGGCGGGAGTCACCGGGGTGCAGCACCGAGCTGCTGGTGCTCAGGGCTCCGCTCTCCTCTGCAGGTCTCAGTCATGAGCTACAGCGCCAAGTTTGCTTCGTGCTTCTACGGTCCCTTCAGGTGGGTCTGTCCCACAGCCGGGACGTCCCCAGCCAGGGCTGGGCTGGCCGGGAGGTGTGTCCTGGAGAGCCGGGAACAGGCCGTGGCCAGAGCCTGGGCCACAGCTGGGCCACGCTGGTGGCTTTGGCGCGCTCTCCTGCTTCCCAGTGCAGGTGTTCCTTGCCCCACAGAGGCCGGCTGGGGGCACAGTCACCTGGGGCGATCCG
>NW_010446620.1:0-509 GCF_000710305.1 Buceros rhinoceros silvestris | reverse complement strand
GGCACCACCTGGCATCCCTGTGCAAAAAAACCACACCTGCGATGTCGTCTTAACTGTCTCTTGGATTTTTCCTTTCTCCTCCAGGGAATCGTCCAGCAGTTCTTGGTCCTGCTGACAACCAGTTCTGACGAAAGCCTTCGGTTTCTTAGCTTTAGACTGGACTTCAATGAACATTATAAAGCAAGAGAGCCCAGGCTCCGTGTATCGCTGGGCACTAGAGGCAGACAAAGCTCACATATGTGAAACAAGGGCTAAGGACCGCACCTCGGTATCCGAAGGACATTGAACCTCTTGTTGGACAAGGCAATCAGTGTTGACATAGTACAACCAAACCGTGTGTGATCGATGTCTACCATTTCTGCAGGCAACATGTTTCCAGTCATGTGATTGTGTGACACTGTATAGCAGAAAGCAAAAAAAGCAGGTTTTTTTTTACCCTGACGTTTCTAGAAGTACCAGACTAAATGGGCTGATTGAACCTCTTCCAATCAACTTCTTAAATCATCCTT
>NW_010446619.1:0-510 GCF_000710305.1 Buceros rhinoceros silvestris | reverse complement strand
GAGGAATGAAGATCCGCTCTGACCCACGCACAAGGGAGGGCGACTCAAGGGCTGACCAAGACAAACCTGTCCCCACCCCAGCATGGCATCTCTGGAGGGAATGAACATCGGTCGTGCTTCAAGCTTACTGGTCTACACAGTCCTGGAGGAAACCGGTGTGGGTGAATGTTATAGGGACATCACTGGTGGGTCATCACGTGGCCTGGAGAGTCACTTCTGGGTTTTGGAGGGGGCTGCAGCATTGGACAGAGCGGAGCTCCATCCGAGCTCCATATTTTGAATGGACCTTGTGGTCCCGGGACTGTGTCCAGGACCCCAGCCTGGGGTCAGCCCCCAGCCTGCTTCTGCCTTGACGAACCGTGCCCTGCCTTGTGTCTGGTGTGCACCAGGGTGACCCCATGTTCTTTGGGGCATGGTGCTCCTCCCTGCACGGCAGCAACCGCATCCTTACAGAGCCACGGCACACTTGGGCCTCTGGAGATGGAGATGTCTCCTGGTCTGCCCAAGCAG
>NW_010446618.1:0-510 GCF_000710305.1 Buceros rhinoceros silvestris | reverse complement strand
TTTTCACACCATAAAACTAGAAAGGAGAAACTAGTTCATGTGAAGTATACAATGGTTTCAACCATTTATGCTGCAAAATGAATGATGGTTGATAAACACTGAAAAACACATCAAGGATTTGTATTAATTTACGCAGACCATTACTTACACAGACCTGTCAATATATGGTATTAGCAGGTTGTACACAAATGATACAGTATAACGTACTAATAGTACTTCTTTTGTACTACTTCAGGTAACTTTGCATGCAAATTTTAGTAAAACAAAACAACCGGAGAAGGAAACTCATCCCTTTCCTCATTGTCCTTCCCTACGTTACACAGCAGTGCATCTCCACTGACACTCAAAAAGCTGATTTCTAGTTTTCTTTTGAGTAAAAATATTGAAAATCAGAATTATCTTTGTAAAAAAATCAAAAAGAGTAAAAGACAATAACGAATGTTTCTATAAATACATTAGCAAGAAAAGAAGGACCAAGGAGAACCTCCATTCTTTATTGGATGTGGGAGG
>NW_010446617.1:0-509 GCF_000710305.1 Buceros rhinoceros silvestris | reverse complement strand
CCACTGAAAGTTTTGTAAACCTGCTGAATTTTTGTTTTTTTAATATCTGAGCATATATCAAAGCTTCTGTATCAGCTCAAACTCTCCTTGAATTTTGCAATCCACTATAAGTCTCGATTTTTAAAACTCTGCTTTTCATGGACAAGGAAAGAATTATCAGTTGTGGTAGCTCTTACACGCTTGGCATTAATTAATGTACTCCAATGTGCTCACAAACACATAAAAATGTTATAAATTCTAACTGGTTAAATACTTTGACAAAAATTTATAACTCAAAAAATCTTCCGAGTTCTGTTAGGAAGGTTCCTGTTACTAGTTACTAGGAAAGAAGCATTCTTCTGATTTGCATGAGGAATATGATGGCTTCTCATAAAAGAAGATTTCATCCATCACAAAGACAATACGTAAGAATATCAATGGAATTGTTAATATCTCTCAAATTTCAATAATACTAATGATGTGGTGCTGTGCCTTTTTTACACAGAATATCAAATATTTGCAGCGTGTTA
>NW_010446616.1:0-510 GCF_000710305.1 Buceros rhinoceros silvestris | reverse complement strand
TCCCAACTATAGCCACTTCCAAGCTGAGTTTGATCTGCTTGAAATATATAATCTGTCTCTTAAGTGCTAAATTGTCTGGGGACTGCAATGCAAATACTTGTCCATGCACATGTGTGTGGATTCAGCCCTCTTACATTGACAGAGTAACATGAACGTGGCTGCAAGCACCATGATGCCTCCCTAAATACTCTTCCTTCCTCGCCAATCGGGAATTAAATTGAGGCCAATCCAGCTGGAGGCAGCAGTATTTAGACACAGTCCTCTTCCTGGTTCTTCCCAGACCTGTCAGGTAATACTACATTGTCCCTCATGTCAGATTAGCCTTTGCAGCCTTAAGAATAGGGAAAGCCTTGCCTCTTCCCCTGTAACCATCACTAGACTAGCAGAAGAGCACCTCTTTCCCATTTTAAATTTCATTGCAGTTTTCTTTTTTATTATTTTTCAGTAGACCAGTGAGATTTTATAGCATGTCCTGTTTGTAATTCATATGTTGATTGACTTTCAAATCAC
>NW_010446615.1:0-510 GCF_000710305.1 Buceros rhinoceros silvestris | reverse complement strand
TGGGTACCTAGGTCCCTCGACCCTTAACACCCAGGTCATTTTTCCATGGCATGTCCTGATGGTGCCCATCAAGTGGGCCTTGCACAGCCACAGAAGCAGCCAGCTGTAAGAAAACCACATCCCAGTACAGGCCAGTTGAGTGACCTTGCTGCTCTGCCTGGCTCTGCTGTCTCCACACAGCTGGGAGCACTGACACCTTCACCTCTGCGAGCCCACAGCTTTGCTTTCGCAGAGGCAGGAGAGGACAGAGTGTGTCCTGCCCTGGCAGTGGATTGTGACCACGTTCCTGGGAGCCGATGGGAATATTATGCTGTGTCACGTCCTGGCCACCATCTCCGGGTTTTGAAAGGTTTAAACCAGTTCCCCCACCCCATTGGCTCCAGCTATGTCTGCTTGGCTGGCCCAAAACCAGCTCCAGAAAAGCGGTCTGGACTGAACACACACTCTGACGTGGCCGTTGTCCTCTCCTTGTGCTCTGGCTTGGGGACAGTCCTGGACTGCTCTCGGAGA
>NW_010446614.1:0-509 GCF_000710305.1 Buceros rhinoceros silvestris | reverse complement strand
GATGTGAAGCTGAAGCAGCGTTTGCTTTCTAGACAAAGCACCTTAAAAGCACGATGAGTCTGTCCAAAGCGAGAGTTGGGTGTTACTCCTGACTGCTCACCAGAAGATGCTTCCTCTTCAGTGCAGGATCTTGCTGTTTGTTTTTAATGCAGAGAGCAGCATCAGGTGCCCCATGGAAGTACAGAGGGCAGCAAATGATGTTTTCAAGGGCTGTGAAACAAAGTTGTGCATTCCTTCCTCTGGGGAAGATGCCCCACGGAGCGATGCCAAACACTGGTTTGGCTGCTGACGGGCACAGTGACGTGTGGCCAGGCTGCTGGGCTCGGCGTGCTCGGCCGAGCAGTCGGGTCATCTCGGTAACCTCTGCTGGAGGAGAGGTTTGTGCAGCCAAAGCTTCAATGGTTAATTTTGGCAGGCAGTTGCCCTTGGTGGTATGTGAAGTATTCTGTAGCTTCATTGTTTCTGTCCTTCCTCTGGAGCTGGCGCAGAAATGTCAGCAGTCTCCGGGT
>NW_010446613.1:0-510 GCF_000710305.1 Buceros rhinoceros silvestris | reverse complement strand
GAGGGGAGCATGGGGGGACACTAGGGACACCCCTCCAGCCCTGCTGCCGCACCAGGGCTGCCCTTCCTACCCTCACACCACCATACCTGGAGGAGGAACAGATGGTGGGTGCAAACACGCAGGGGGCTTATGCCCATTGCTGGGTGTCACTGCTGGTTGCGGGGGCTCACCAGCATCCCCCCAGCCAGCCTCACACCACGAGCCTCCCATTGTCTGTGCCACTGGCTCTTGGGCTGCTCTGGTTAGTGCTGGCAAGTCAGCTGGTATGTGACAGAGTGCAGGGGACCCCAGGGGACCTGCCAGCCCCAAACCCTCATGCCAGCAGCTCCTGCCCACTCAGACAACTTGACTCCCCCACATCTTGCTTCCAGTCGGAGGCATCCATCCTCTCCTCCCTCCTCCTCCCAGTAAAAGGGTCTCTTTGGTCTCAGGGATTTCAGAGAAACAACAAAACCGCGTGGAGCTGAAAGGCCCTAAAATCGGTTGCTAAAATTAGAGCTGAAACTGAGC
>NW_010446612.1:0-509 GCF_000710305.1 Buceros rhinoceros silvestris | reverse complement strand
GGTGGCAGGATTTTAGTAATTACTGGGATATGAACGCTCCAGCCTGCGGCCACAGCTTCCCACTCCCGCTGGCACCCTGTGTGCTGAGGGGCAGTTCCTGGCTGCCAGAACCCCCAGCTCAAATGTCCGTGTTTCAGCAGCAGCCCTTGGCAGGCAGCGCAGCCACCCCACGCCCCTTGGGAAACGGGGGGCGAGGGGGGAACACACCTGCACCCCCTCAGTCCACCCCAGGCCTCACCCACCCCAGGGAGGAGCTCAGGCTTCACCAGCCCCCCAAGGGAGGAGACCCCCAGGCTGCTTCCTCAAGGCAAGTTTCACCCAAGGGCTCTGGAAATGGTGAACGGTCCTCTTCTCCTCGCTGGGGCCATCAAGAGAGTGAGGAGAAACCCACAAAGAGGAGGTGATGGCGGTGTTCATCCCCTGCAGGCATGGGGGCTGCAGGGGGGCTGGCTGGGGGGGGACCTGGGCCCCCACCCCCCCCGCAACCGCCACCGGGCAGGGAGCACCTC
>NW_010446611.1:0-509 GCF_000710305.1 Buceros rhinoceros silvestris | reverse complement strand
CATTCTGCATCTGAGTTCACCATGAGCCATTATGCCTCAGTTTCCCTTCTGCAAAGTGTACACTGATAATGGCTCTGCAGAGAAACCAACATCTCCCTGAGCCTGAATTCTGCACCTGTAAGACAAAGCCTCCATCCCAATATCATCTACCAAACCCAAACACAATGCTAGACCAATACTTTGGCCTAAGGACCCCACCCCCTCAGTGTGAGTTTCATGCTGTAAGCAGGAGAGATCAAGATGGAGATAAACTCAGTGACGCGTGTAAGAGTCTGGGGGTCTCTTTGAACAGACGAGGGCAAGCACAGCCCCGTTCCTTGGCCAGTCGCTTCAGGAAAGCATCTTCCCAAACTAGTATCGAGAGGAAAGACTCACAAGAGCATAGGAGCAAGCCCCATCAGCCAAGAGCCCAGGTGACCACCTTGCTCAGGCTCTTGTCTTGGCCATGGCCAACCTCTGAGCTTGGAGAGAAAGGCCAAACTGTTAAACACTTTCCCAAAAAGCTCTGC
>NW_010446610.1:0-509 GCF_000710305.1 Buceros rhinoceros silvestris | reverse complement strand
TCTGCTCTGTCAAACAGTGTTATTGTGCTCTATGTATCTGTTGTGGTTTCCGTGGAAATATGTTGTAAATAGGATGGATTACTTTCGGAGCGACCTACTTTACAAGCAAGGTTGTGAACCCCTTATACTACCCACGGCATGAAACACTCACTGCCCCAAAGAGCTTACAGCTGAAATACAGACACAGACAGATGACATGACTTCTCTCAGGCAGCTAGAGGCAGAGTTGGAAACATCATGGAGGTCAATCTTCTTTAACCCAACAGCCCACTCACCTGCCCAGTCTTTGGATTACAGTGATTATTGCTATCGCATTAGTATCTAGGAGCCCCAAGGACAGTGACACTGCTGTGTTAGTCTCTCTACAGTGACATGACAAAAAGACGGTCCCTGCCCTGAGAGCTTTCAAGCTAAAGCACTCAGCACAGCAACTGGAAAGACAGGGTAGCAGAGGAAAGCAATGAGATAAGAAGTATTTTTATAGATATTTTCCCTTAAGTCACAACAAA
>NW_010446609.1:0-509 GCF_000710305.1 Buceros rhinoceros silvestris | reverse complement strand
AAATGGTTCCCTGAGGACTTCCCGTTTTATGCCTGTCTGGGGCGTACCACGTGGTCAAGGAGCCCATCGGGACAACTCCAGGCTTGGCCTTCCCTGCCGTGCCTGCAAGCGCCGGACCCCTCCGCCCCTTCCCAAAACGGGGGGGAGGTGAGGGGGAAAGGAAGCGGCCGCTCTTTGTCTAAAGCAGTGAGGGGGAAGGGGGGGGGAACTGCACCGCCACAATTCCACCCCATGACACTGTCACGTCCCCAGATAGGCCTCCTTGGAGTGGTGGTACGGTCACCTCTTGCCTCCAAAGTAAAAAAGGGAATGCAGTCTCATTGGGATTTAGTGCTCATTGTGAATCACCATTCCCTTAGCTAGATTTAAATTTGAGACACAGCCTTTGGAGTGCTATAGAACATAGCACCAAATGTAAATATTAAACTATACATTAATACTTTATAAAAGTTCAGACCACACCAACCGTATATAAAACATATTCCTCAAACATTGAGGTGTTACAACAT
>NW_010446608.1:0-509 GCF_000710305.1 Buceros rhinoceros silvestris | reverse complement strand
TTGCAGGGAGTGAGGGGAGGCTGGCGCGCCTGTTGTTCCCCCGCTTCTCCTTTGTGTCCTTCTTGATGCCAGGAGGCCACTGGCTTTCCTCCAGGGCTCACATGCATCCACTCACTGCCGGGACTCTCAAAGGCAGTTGGCAGTGGCCTGGTAGTGACACCAGGTCAGTTCCATCTCCTTAAACGTGCCCACACCAGATCGTCCTTCCATGGGGTAAAGTCCCCCCTGCTCCAGATGTTCTGAGCAACATCAGGAGCCCCAATGCTTGACAGCAAATGCTCCCAGTGAAGACCAAGGCCCAGAACCCTTGGAGCAGATTCACCTTCCCTGAAGCCCCTGTGCTCAGGGAAGCTGCCCCGTTCAGCACTGCCGTTGCCTTTGCCCAAGCCTTGCTTTTGCTGCCAACCTCCAAGGAAGAAGACCTTCTTCCTGAGCTCCATGTGCTTGGCCTGGTTCCACGCCAGGTGGCCTTTGCCTTTCCTCATGCCAGCCCGGCACACTGCGACAGC
>NW_010446607.1:0-509 GCF_000710305.1 Buceros rhinoceros silvestris | reverse complement strand
TATTTATATGAGTAGCTTTAGGAAGAATTTGTCTTCAAGTTGTCAGTGGCAAAATTATTGCATCTCAAACTTTGATTGGTCCTCTTTGAAGGGAGCATCATCTTTGGAGTCTTCTAGTACAAATAGACATGAGCAACAAGGATTCATCTGAGAAATTTCTGTGCCTTCAGGACATGTCTATGTCACAATATAGAATGTAGCTGAAATTAATTATTCAGCATGGTTGACATATCAGCTGGACAGAGGTGAAATTAATTGTTGAAAAATGTGTCCATGTAATCAAATTTCTGCACACAAAATAGAAGTGAGTGACACAAAACATTGAAGAGTCCAGGGCTGTGGAGTTTTTCAGCACTGACTCAAGCCCAACTCAGATTAGTTTGGAAACCTCTACGATGCACTTGTGTGATGTTGTGGTGCTGTACAAAATATCTTAATGCTCAGTTCACTTTCATTGGACAAATGTGTGGTTTGGATCAATAGGGAAGGGAAAGGGAAAGGGAAAGGGA
>NW_010446606.1:0-509 GCF_000710305.1 Buceros rhinoceros silvestris | reverse complement strand
CCAACCAGGTGATTCTGTGATTCTGTAATAATCAGCCACAACTACATTAACACAGCATAAAATATGACTACAAAACAACAACTTTTATGCTATAAATACCTGTAGCTATTGGGGGCTGTTGAATCCCAATAGCAGCTGGCAGCACTGCGGTGATCTCCCCTTGAGTAGGTATGCCTCTCAAGATTACCTCTCAATGCTGAGAGGTCACTTACCTGACACCAGACATGGATTGGTTGGTAAGTGACATTTTTTGCATAGATGTAACATTAAAGATGCATGTGGTAAGCATAAGTGATAATCTTTGTATCCTATAATAACTTTAAAAGTTGTAAATAGTAAAGTATTGACTGCTAATCCATCTGTATTTATTGAATATTTTGCATACCTAGATTTACTGATTAAAAATCAATAAACTAACTACTAGATCACACCGGAGTGACCTCTGACTCTTCTCCTGCAATGCCAGCCCTGGGTTAACAGGAAACAGCCTGGTTTGCTTTGATGGGCAC
>NW_010446605.1:0-509 GCF_000710305.1 Buceros rhinoceros silvestris | reverse complement strand
AAAAAAAAAAAAAAGACATTTCTTTCTTAGACAAGCATTGAACAAAGACCAATTCAAAATCACACTCACTGATACATGATGCTTGTTGAGTGTTTTTCTCTCTCCCTGAACCAAGGAACCTTGGATACTTCTTTGCACAGAGGAAAAATGTTGAAGGGAAGAATGGAGAGCATTTGTCTTCATGAGCCACTTGCTCAGTCACCAGAAGCAGGTCTGAATTTCTCTGAGTACAAGAAGGACATAAGCACAGGCATCCAGCACCTCTCCCACCCTGCTGTTGTGAAAAGAAAGGTGCCACTGCCACCACTTTCTCTGGTTGCTTACTAAAAACCAGTGATCAGTGGGATTGTTGAGAAGACCGTTTTATTGGTGTTTGGCAAACACGACCATGGAAAACAAGTAGGAGAGAGACCCTTGTGTACTGTTAGATGAAGACACGCTTCGTTTCCCAACCTTGAGCTAGACATTGCAAGAGCAAGGGCAGCATTCTGGCAAACTCCGAATATGGT
>NW_010446604.1:0-509 GCF_000710305.1 Buceros rhinoceros silvestris | reverse complement strand
GGGCAGCACAGGGGGGATGAAGGGTTTCTCCTTAGTCCGGAGAAGCTGATACACGGGTAGGATTTGCACCGTAGAGACGGGCTGTGGCGGCCAGTCTTGGCAGACAACGCCGATGAGGGACAGGAGAGAAACGGGAGAAGCTACAGAAAGGGGGGACCTCTCCCTGCCTTTTCCGCTGAGAGCGGGGGCAGGACGGAAGCAATGCCGCTGCGCTCGGAACGCAGCGGGGATGGAGTAACTCCTCTTGCCGCAGCAGAAGTCCACCGATTCCTCACCAAGCCCTGCTCCAGCTGCCTCACCAGTCGCACTGTGGGGGAGTCGGAGAGAAACGGCAGCCTCCAGTGAGTTCCAGTTCACCCCATAACCAGAGTGTGTTTTCTTCCTCCACAGAACACCGCGAGCCGCAGCAAATCGCCAAGTCCTTAGTGCCCTCGTGGAACACGCTGGTTTTCTTTGAGGTGTCTCCGGTCTCTTTCCACCAGGCAAGGAGCTGCCTCTGGTTGATCCCG
>NW_010446603.1:0-508 GCF_000710305.1 Buceros rhinoceros silvestris | reverse complement strand
TTACTCACTTTACCCTGACTCAGATACTCTTAGCCGGTCACTGACCACAATGCTGGAGAGGGCAGGAGGTATGTTCTCTGCCTGGAGGCCAAGAAATAAAACAGGTAAGTTATCGATCTTTTTCTCTGACGAAAAGAGGGGAGTCCTTGTGTCATGAGTTGTTATAACTAACCGTTTTTGTAGGAGGTTTGTTTTGTTTTAGTATGGCCTATGTGTGCTCATTTAGTATTTTTGCCTCTAAATTGCAACAAAATCATGGAGCAGATCCTCCTGGAAGCTATGCTAGAGCACATGGAAAAGGAGTTGATTTGTGACAGCCAACAGGGCTTCGCTAAGGGCAAATCGTGCCTGACAAGTTCGGTGGCCTTCTACAACAAGGTTGCGGTGTTGGTGGATAAAGGAAGATAAACAGATATCATCTACCTGGACTTGTGCAAAGAACTTGATGCTGTCCCTCGTGATATCCTTGTGTCTAAATTGGAGAGACATGGATATGATGGATGGACCA
>NW_010446602.1:0-509 GCF_000710305.1 Buceros rhinoceros silvestris | reverse complement strand
CGAGCCTCTTTGCTTCCTCTATAACTGCTGGAGGGTGGAAACAGCAGACCAGGACAGAGCTTGGACGCTGTGTTTGTTTATGTTTGTGTAAATAGAGGCCACATGCTCTTCCAAGGGTTGAAACTCCCTGTAGGCAAAGCCACATCGAGTGGTGTGCTGTAGGAGATGGGGCTGAGTCCCTGGGGAGCATGAGACTCGCCTGCTCCCGGGAGCACCATGCACCCAGCTGAAAAGTGGGGCTCTGCAGAACCTCCTCCTCAGCAGGCAGGGCTAGATCTGCAGACAGATCCTGACCCGGAGCAGTTGGGTTCTCTGTCACAGCAGTGATGGGTGGCAGGGTGACCCAGACAATCTTTGGCACAGCCAGCCAGCAAGTCACAAGCCCTGTGTCCCTGCTCCTGCCATCTGCCCTGCCCTGATCTTCCAAGGTAAAAAGTCCAGCCCGAGGCTGGCAAGTGTGCTTCCTACCAGCACGGTGTGGCTCGTTGGTGGTTACACTGGGCAGGCAG
>NW_010446601.1:0-502 GCF_000710305.1 Buceros rhinoceros silvestris | reverse complement strand
TACAAAAAGCAGCTGTTGATTTGAGGGAAACTCTGAGATTTGGGTGGTAGCTTCTCTGTTTATTTTCTATATGTGGACTTGAGTGATTCCTTCCTGTAAGGACAGAAGTAGAGCAATAAAAAGCAAGGCTTGGACATGACATCAATAAATTTCTGCTAATAGCTTTGCCCTTTGCACACATTTGTCTTTATTGACTTATGCCTTTTTAACCTGCAGTTAAGCTACGTTTGATTGCCCATCTGTTGAGCTAGTCCCACCGTTGAAGGGTGAGACAAAATGTTCCTAGTATCTTCAGAAAACATGGCACAGTAGATTGCAAGAAAATATTTGGGAATTAATTTACTGTAATTTATGCAAACACCCCGTTTAGTAACAATAACTGAATTACTGAATTTGAGGTACTTCTGACCACCTGGTCCAGATATGACCTCCAGACATATGTCAACTCTTCTGTGAAGCCTCAGTATTTACCAGCCTCAACACCTTAGATTATTAGGAGGGA
>NW_010446600.1:0-508 GCF_000710305.1 Buceros rhinoceros silvestris | reverse complement strand
CATCTGAGTGTTTTAGATGCCACATATGCATGCCGCACTTCCGTCACAGGCTCGCTGCAGACTCTTGTCTTCAGTCGAGTTAAGCTTGTGCTGATTTGTTTTCTCTTTTCAGCTCCTTTCATCCTGAAGAAGCTGGACAGTATATGAACACTTAAGAAGACTCGGCACACAAAAATACAAAATGGACTGTAGCTGCTTTCCCCTGTTTGTTAATTAAACATTGTGCCAGAGGCAGACACCTAATGCTAAATGGTTCTGAAAGGTTTCTCTGAAGCCAGTCTGACCGGAGAATGATAGCCCAGGTGGAAGTACAGAAAGGGTGTCTGTTGGTCCCCTGCTGACCTGCATCCCGGTCACAGAACACTCCCTAGTGTCACTGGACAGTGACTTGTGGTGGAACATTTCCCGTGCTGTTTGAAAAAAATCCGTCTCCATGTGTGCGAAGTGTTGAGCGCTAGCAAGTTGCTTTGCCGTGCAGCTACCTCTAAACTGCCACGTGCTGCGGCTG
>NW_010446599.1:0-509 GCF_000710305.1 Buceros rhinoceros silvestris | reverse complement strand
ACCTTTAAGATCATCAGCTCCAACCGCCAGTTGCATCAGTGTTGCTTGTTCCTTCAAGCCTAAGGGGAAAGGGGAGTTTACATCTGCGGAGGCTTATTCGAGTCTACGCGTGGAGTTTAGGCTGGACCAGGGATTGCGAAACTCAGAAGGCAACTTAAAGCCATCTTTTATTCTCATTATTTATTCTTTATATCCTGGCCCAAAATAAGAAAGAATAAGCAGGAAATGGGTGCTTTTGGCATAAACACTGGGACGGCTGGTGCACCATTCCCTGGTGCAGCGATAAGGCTCAGACTGCACGTCTGTCAACAAAGCAGGGGGCTTCAGAGCCCCCCGGTTCTGCCCGGTGACCGGGTGAGTTACTGCCGCTGGAACACCGGCGCTCCCGCAACGCGCCCGCACACTGACGCCGCTCCGACACCGGGTTTCCCACCTGTAACGCGGTTCCTGGGTGTCACACGAGCGCCCCGCACCAGCGGGGTGCAGCCCCGGCGCCCCACGGCCAGCCC
>NW_010446598.1:0-508 GCF_000710305.1 Buceros rhinoceros silvestris | reverse complement strand
ACGCCACGGTTTAACAGTTTCAAAGGTTCCCAGGTGCCTCATGTTATGTTCCCTGCTCTAAACCCCAGCCAGGGCTCACAGGAACCCCGGTCCTATTTCTAATGCCACATAGAGGGACACACTGGCACCACGACCGCCTGTCACCGTGCCTGTTTCTGTGTGTTGCCCCCATAGTCAAACAAGGCAGATTTTTTACAGCAACCTGCAGGCTTCATTCCCAGCTGGGAGTTTGGTGTCTTTTATGACATGCTCCCAAATGAATCGTTATCTTTAACTTTGTAACTTATTTTAAGGCTGGTTTTCATTTCTGGAGTAGAGGCTCTGCTCTTCACAACCTGAGAGCTTCCACCCGACTTGTCCTTCCTGCAGCTGCAGGCAAGCACAAGGCTTGGCCCAGACCACGTTCCCAAGCAGGCTCTGATGAGCTGCAGTGCTGTCACCCTCCCCAGTCCTCCCTCCACCTGCTGCTGGGACCCCATGGGGGACCCCAAAGATGACCTCAGCACTA
>NW_010446597.1:0-508 GCF_000710305.1 Buceros rhinoceros silvestris | reverse complement strand
AGATAGTGACAAGCTACCACTCTTCTTTTGCATTCATAATTACCTTTCTGTCATTCCTTTTTAAATCCATGGGCTTTCTCAGTTGCACAGTGCGGGATGCAGATGGCAAGGTGGGGGGATATGACTTTTGTCATTCTTCTACTTTTTTGCTAATACAGCTGAAAGGTCACTCTAAGACTCGGCTTGTGAAATAAAATGAGATTTCTAAAAGAGTGCGCTCTTGTGAAACGACTACTGTCTAAACTGCACAACCACTAAACCAGGACTCCTGCCATTGTATCTGTCTGGCTTAGGAGGAGGAAAGAGAGCTCAGACAATACATCTGCGGGAACATAAAGTGTTTCCAAAAAAGTATATTTAAAAAAATGTTTCTAAAAGACTTTGTAGTACAGGATTGGTGGAATCCCAGGTTATATAATTATGAAGAGATGTGAGCTACCAGTTTTAACCATAATGGGCATCACCTGGGTACTCAGTTCCAGTGTATCTGAAGGCAAATTAGGTTCAG
>NW_010446596.1:0-508 GCF_000710305.1 Buceros rhinoceros silvestris | reverse complement strand
CAGTCTGCTCTTCTGGCAGCAGAATTTTGAGCGAAGCAGGGTGCAGTTTCTCCAAGCTAAAATACTTCCTCAGCAATGATTTACTTGTCAGGCAGGCTTTAGAAGCAGGATTTGGATAGAAATGTTAAAAGGTTTTCTGCTGGGGCACCATTAGAACTGGTGTCCGTCCCAGCTGCCACCTCCTGGGCTGGCTGCAGACAGGGGCTCCTGGGGCACCCATGCTCCCTCCTCCTCCACCAGCAGCCCCCTGCATCCCCCCTGCATCACTTGGAAGCCCCAAAAGCTCCTGCTCAGACCTGTGGGAAGTTCCTCCAGCCCTTTGCAGGGCTCAGGCACTCACCTCCCTCTGGGCCGAAATGGCTGGAGTTCTCAGGAGACTGTCTGGAACAGTTTGGGCTGGCCTTGTTGTTGGCGGCTTCTTAGTTTTTCTGAAGGGGAATGACGTTCTGCTTAGAAATGCTGGAGTGCCTCTGTGGGTGCTGTGGGTGCCCCAAGGTAGCCCCGGTGC
>NW_010446595.1:0-508 GCF_000710305.1 Buceros rhinoceros silvestris | reverse complement strand
TCATAGGCAGCCAGTATCTCCTGCTCAGTGGAAGTATAACTGGCTTCTGACCCTGGTATCCCCGATATCCCCTGATGTCTCTGACTGCAAAATCCTAGGGGACAACCACGAGTTTCTTCTGCTGCCTTTTCTAAAGGCTCCTGGTAGGACCACAATATCCAGCGGCATTATAGAAGATGTTTTTAATCTCTGGTTTGCACAGATCCCAGGGCCATGGCATCTGCTGTTTCCCTTTTTATTAACTCAAAGGCCTGCTGTTGATTAGAGCCCCATGCAAAATAATTTTTCTTCCAGGTGAGGTCATAAAGAGTTTTTACAATCCAGCAATACCTGGCAACGTGCATTGTCCAAAATCTTACTTCTCCAAGGAAAGCCTGTGTCTCTTTCTTCTTAGTAGGTAGAGACATGGCTGTGATCTTATT
Source organism: Buceros rhinoceros silvestris (assembly GCF_000710305.1). NCBI lineage: Eukaryota > Metazoa > Chordata > Aves > Bucerotiformes > Bucerotidae > Buceros > Buceros rhinoceros. The sequence continues at coordinate 86 of NW_010446595.1, read as the reverse complement.
AACCACATCCATAGAGATATGGTGGCATCCGTCTTGCCATTTAACTCCCAAGAACTTGATCTCTTGGGCAGGTCCCTTAACCTTAC
>NW_010446594.1:0-508 GCF_000710305.1 Buceros rhinoceros silvestris | reverse complement strand
TGGGAGGATCTATGTGTTTGCCAGCTAGGCAGAAAGAAAACTTTCCCAAAACAAACAAAAAGTTTCAATTTTATCAAAGCAAAAACTGTCTTGACTCCTAGAAGCAAACTGAAAAGGCCAAAAACATATTTACACTCTGTTAAACTGCCTCATTTTGCTAAAATACCACTTAAAATTATTTTAAATTCTACCTGTGCACATTTAAACAATCTTCTTAAAGAACGGAGCTGAGAAATCTCTGAAAATGTCATCTCCTCCATTAGTTTACAGCACAGAGGTTTGCTGACTGCATCTCCCTATAGGTCTAGCATTTCTCAAAACCACAGTGAACTGATGACTCCCTACAACTTTTGGGATATTTTGCACTGAACACAGCTAGTTTCTATACCTCACCTGCACCATGGCAGGGATTTGACCATGTCCCCATGACAGCAATGTGGCCCACTCCCTCTAAACCACACCTCACCATCAGAAAACCAGAGAAGCATTCAGAAGTCTCTACAGTTAC
>NW_010446593.1:0-508 GCF_000710305.1 Buceros rhinoceros silvestris | reverse complement strand
AGCAGGAAGAATGATCTTAAAGCCAAATACAAGGCTCTAACACAGAGGCAAGAGCTGGTACTGATAATCATCTGTAGTTTTGGATATGAGGCAGTGCCTATCAGTTCCAGACAAAAATCAATATTCTCTTAAAGAGTTACATAATCAAGTATGCTCAGGCATTTTTTTAGGGAAGAATAATAGGCATGACTGATCAGTTAACAGTGGATTAGAATTATGATGGCTTTGGGCATGGCATGTTTCAAAATGGATCGAAGAGTAGAAAAGTGAAAATAAATAACATTGAACAATACCAAAAAGAAAAGAGGAAATACTGCAAGAAGGATGCTGGAGGGTTAAGAAGATAGGAAGTATGGTGGATCATTTCAAACAGAAGTCATATTCATTTAAGTTTCTCCTCATATTCGTAATATTATCGTCAAGTTTTTGTCATGCCAAACTATCATATGACTTTACAGAACAAATTTTAGGTCTGAGATGGTCACTAGTTCTACTGCTATTTGGATAG
>NW_010446592.1:0-508 GCF_000710305.1 Buceros rhinoceros silvestris | reverse complement strand
AGCATGGTGCTGGTCTTCGGTTCAGGAGGTTGCAAGACCTTCTGGAGCAGCATGTGGTTCTTTTCCAGCCTGCTCTGGGATGGTGCATGCCCAGACCTCATCCTGGAGCGGAGTCAGGAGCTCAGCTGTGGCAAGGACCCATACCTGAGAGCTGAGAAGCGCTGCGTTAGAGACATAACCTGCCTTATCAAGATTTGGTCTGAACCTTTGTAAGCAGATTGGAGCCAGATATCAGTCTGAGCTAGACATGGCACCGCCAGTGCTAGAAGGCAAGAGGAAGAAGAGACCCACCTAAATTGGCAGAGGACCTGCAGACATTTTGTGTTCCTCATGTCTCCAGATGCCAGTGAGGACTTCCAAGATAAATAGCCCATGGACCAATTGTTAGACACTTAGGCAGATCGTGCAGGAGGCCAGAAACACCCTGTGAAGCTGTGGGATTTATGAAGGAACATAAATACTGCGTTTCAGCCCTTGAACAGAAGTGGGAAAGCTGCTGCTGGAAGAG
>NW_010446591.1:0-508 GCF_000710305.1 Buceros rhinoceros silvestris | reverse complement strand
TAGAAATTTTCTATAGCAAATTGGCTTTCCCTGTGTTGGTTGGAGTATTTTCCCTTCAGAAAAAACGAAGAAGTGTTATTATCTCTTAGCTGGTATTTGAGCAGCAAGTTACCACGATAAAGGATGAGGTACAGTTAGGATCTTCTGAGAACAGCACTGATCTGAGCTTGAGTGATACAAGTCGATTTTACCCTCCTGGTGCAGACTGCATGTGGCTCGTAGATGCAGTCATTGAATCAGTCTGCACCTCACCTCTCCTGGGGGTATTTCCTCCTGAGAATTACTTTATTTTTGTTCATTTATTTAAATAACTGGGACTGTTATACTGCTATGTATTATTAATATTAAAATAAATTAGCGCTTGATTCTTCCTGCTAGAAAACTGCTTGAAGTTTACCTGGAAGGGTGATTACATCTAATTAACCAGATCACCGAGTCCCCACGTTCCAGGTTTGGTTACTAGTCCGTTCTCAGCATGTCAGAGGACTCTTCTGGAGAGCCTGCTTTC
>NW_010446590.1:0-508 GCF_000710305.1 Buceros rhinoceros silvestris | reverse complement strand
AGACAGGCCTGGATTCCCAGTAACGGAGAGGAGGAGGCTTGGCCCTAGCAGGGCGCAGCGGGAGAGCAGGGTGTGCATTTGGATAAAGAGGGCTTGCAGACTGAAGACTCGAGCGTTTTGCTTTTGTTTGGAGGCTCTGCACTTCCATAGACGCCGTAGCTGTGGTGGTTCTGTTGCTGAACCAAGGCTGTGAATGGTAACTGCTCGTTTTTCTTTGCCTCAGGGATGAATTCTGACGGACGGACGGATCTCTCTAAAGTGACTTCAGAAAGCTCATGAATGGGACTCGTAGATGGTCTGTGTGGTTATGCTTTTTGAGCAGCTTTATCAGCAGACGCGCTGAAGGCGAAGGCGAGCTCTGCTTTAGCAGAGGAGGGCTGGAGAACCGGGCGCTTCTCCAGGAGCAGGGCCAGGCTGTCGGAGGCTGTGTCTGCTTTCAGGCAGTGGGTGGGTCCAGGCGAATCCCGCTGTCCTGACAAGCTGCAAATAATGTCTATTCACATCGAGT
>NW_010446589.1:0-508 GCF_000710305.1 Buceros rhinoceros silvestris | reverse complement strand
AGCCTTTTCTGCACAAAAGGAGATGCATAAACCACCCCGTTTCCTTTCCTCAACCACGAATACACCAATACTGTACGAAACGTGGTTCTGAAGGGCTGGACCATCTCATGCTGGTCTCCCAAGCGCAGTCACTGCTGAACAACTGTACTGAGAACTGGAAAACTGCAGTGCTTCCTGCAGAACTTCCCACAGTTCTGTTACTTACCGATGACTTGTAGAAATTCAGTGTTGCTGATCTGTGAATCGCTAATGCTAAAGGTCTCTTCTTGTCTCACTTCTCCTAGCAGAAATCCCTCCTACAATTTTAAATAAAAAAAAAAAGACTAAAAATAGGAAAAAACCCAGTATATACAGTCATTTACCGTAACATTCTCAGCATTAAACACAGATATTAAAACACAGTTTGAGGTTGAAATAGGGATATGAGCTGGTACAACCCCTCCTGAGGTTCACCGAGACAGTTTTTCTGACCTACCAACATCCTTTCCAACACTACAGGAATGGGTTG
>NW_010446588.1:0-508 GCF_000710305.1 Buceros rhinoceros silvestris | reverse complement strand
GCCACTCGGGACGTGACCGACCGCTCGCCTGCCGAACCCGAACACTCCAGGACCCCAAAACCCTGAGGCTTTGTCCTCACCTAACGGTCTCTGAGCTCCAGTTAAAGATACTCTCCACGAATGTTCCGTGTCGGTTTCTCCAGGCTCCCGCGAACACCCATCCAGCAGCTCAGAGCTCGGACCCCGACGGGGGTACGGGGGTGTTGGGTGTGCGGACAGTGGTCCAGGGGTTGCTGCCAGGCGGCCCCAAACATCTTTGTTTTAATAACAGGTCGCACCACCTTCTCCTCTAGTTTCTCCGTCCCATCAGAACTGGTTTCCCAGTCGTCCCCCCACGTGTCTTCATCCCCCTCCCCGGGGTCTGCGCCCCTGGGTGACGTGTCGGTTTGGACAGCCCTGGGGCCGGCTTTTGTCTGTCCCAACAACAGCTCCAACACCACACACCTCAGCTCCTCATCTCAATTCTCCCTCCAAAGAATCTGCTGCTGATTCCAACATTTTGGAACGC
>NW_010446587.1:0-508 GCF_000710305.1 Buceros rhinoceros silvestris | reverse complement strand
TGTTGGTCAAAGTGCTCAACCATGAACTCAGTAGTGAACAAGATGTTAACATGGAGAAATAAATTTGAAAAAAAAGCCAAGAAGGAAAGTTTTGCTTCCTCGATGACTGGCAGAATTCACTTTGACACATTGCCGTGTTTTTGAATTTCTCTGATTAGAGTTGTGAAGAGAGCGAAGGATATTGCATTTGTGGGTGTAGTGTAATAACCCAGACAGCTGGACAGAAAGGAATGCCTCTGCGCATGTCGTAGGCATATTCAGGTACTGCTTTTAATGAGAACACTTCTCTAACGCCTCCAAAAGCTTTCCATTTCCTGGGAAGTATGTTTGGGCAGTGAAGGTTGTACTGTCCTATTGTTGCGTAACCTCTAGGTACTTTTCAAGTAGAATAATGTAAATGTCTCGGTTCTGTCCTTTTACAAAATCTCATTAAACAGTGCACAATTCACAGAAAGTTTCAACAAGTAGTTGAAAGAATGAAAAAGTAAAATTTTGGGGTATTTTTTTT
>NW_010446586.1:0-507 GCF_000710305.1 Buceros rhinoceros silvestris | reverse complement strand
TCAAAGCAACACTCACGAAGGCAGTTTCCAGTTTTCCTTTCCCACTGACTTCAAACCAGATCAAGACGCAACAGCAGAAATAACAACCTTCATCAAACTCATTGTAAAGAACATGTCAAAGCTACGTATACTTCATGATGAAACGAGTGATTTCAAATACAGAAAATGAGAAAAAGCCCTGAAATGTTCCCGAGCATCCCGTTGAGTACACACATAACTGCTAGAACTTGGGAATATGCACTAAACCCCACAATCTCTTCAAAGGCTCCAGCAGGTTTTGAAATAAGTCTTCAGGCAAAAGGCTTAAATCTGAGAAAGCACATTATTCTAAAATCTTCATCTGTTTTGGCAATAATTGAAAGAGCTTCACATCTGAGTTGTTCCTCCTAAAGTATCCCTTAGTCATCCAGATAATCCTCCAAATGTATCATTTCCATACCTGCAGGTTACAACCATGTTTTTCCACAGCCTGTGTAGTAAATGGATTTGCCTGGAAATAGGTCCATC
>NW_010446585.1:0-508 GCF_000710305.1 Buceros rhinoceros silvestris | reverse complement strand
TTGAGAATCATTTTTCCTCCAAGGTGAGCCGAAGAGCTTACGTTTTCTTCCTGATGGCAGCAAGTCTGAGGTTTAATAACTTCAGTGTGTAAATGAGATACTTCCCCTACCCCGTTTTATTTGGGAACCTCATGATTTGAGTCTGGACTGTCTTCATGGGTGGCAGACTGTCCTCTGGAGGGGAAGCCTCAGCTAGCTGCAGCAGGGCTTGTGTGACACTCGGTTGGGAAAGTCTGTTGTCAGCCAGGAAGCGTGGGCTGTCCCTGGGCTGCTTTACAGCCTTGTGCCCCTCTCGCTGCCCTGGTAGCCCCAGGCTGACATCAGGGCTTCCGCTGCCCATGCCGTTTGGGTTTGGAGCGGCCGTGTTGGTGGTGGGAGGCTGAGGCACGCACCTGCAGTGGGGGCAGTGCTGGAGGAAGGAAGGGGGTCCTGGGGAAGTCCCTCCTGCCCTGGCAGGTCCCGTCAGAGCTGCATGAGCACAGCAGAGCCGAGGAGAGCTGCTCTTCCT
>NW_010446584.1:0-508 GCF_000710305.1 Buceros rhinoceros silvestris | reverse complement strand
TATAGATAAACCTTATTCTTCTCTCTCAGACAGAGACAACTGGTTTTTGGTTATTCTTAGAATACAAGAAAAAGTGTTTTGGAGATACACATTTAATAAGGCACTTCTTTCAAAATATTGATTTCCACGCCAATAACAGTATTCCACATAACCTGTTAAAAAGCATATATATGTGCTTATTTCTTCACACGTGAATTATTTCACTGGCCTTAACAAGTGTTTTAAGTCACAGTCAGGCCTATGTGTAAATCACCAAGCAAATGGAACCTGAACTGCAGAAGTGTTCAATTTCTGCCAGGGATTTCAGGTCCATTCCCTTTTCCATCGTTTTCAACAAAAAAGACATCACGCGGGACTGTGCAACTAGAAATGAGACTTACTCCTCACACGTATTTTTAGAGATCTACAAACACCTCAAGGTATTACTAAAAAAAACCTACATAGTGAATGAAAATATTGCTTCAGAGATTTGAAACAATTAATTGAAAATGAATCCACTATTATATAT
>NW_010446583.1:0-508 GCF_000710305.1 Buceros rhinoceros silvestris | reverse complement strand
GGCGGCTGTTGCACTCTACATTTTGTGGCCTTTTTGCTCCTTACAAGATGCAAAATCTGGGATGTGGGAACCAAGGCAGTTGTCACTATTGGAAACACTGAAATCTTGTTGTTGGGTGTTTATTAACAGAACTTGTCTACTGACATCAGGTGCTTTTTTCTCTGTGTTTTGTATTCTGGTGGTAGCATCTGGTACTGTGCGCAAAGCTCCTGATAGGTTGACGTCATTACTTAATTCCAGTTGTCTGGTGCTTCTAAGACTTTGGGTGTTTCTGCTGAAGCCTGCATAGGGAATAAATCAAACACAGGTTCACAGAATAAGGCAGAAGTTTAATTCTGCTCCTTGCTCCCTACTCGAGTTTAGCTGATGCTTGTCATCTCTGTGATACCCCGGTTCATGTCCCTCATGACATGTGAACGAATCCCAGTCGGCTTTTCCGTATACCCATCGCGTTTCTACTACTCTTTGAAGATTGTGGAATCACAGAATGGTTGGAGTTGGAAGGGAC
>NW_010446582.1:0-508 GCF_000710305.1 Buceros rhinoceros silvestris | reverse complement strand
CTGCTTCTGTAGAGTACAGTCCCCCCTGCTCACTGTTTAGGTCTTTTTCTGACAAGCACCTTTCTGTTTTCTGGCGTGGTGCCCTGATGGCCAGGAGAAACTCCTTATAAATTGTCTTTTGCTCTGGCTGTGGCTCTCTACTGTGGGTGCCCATCCTTCTTCTGGCAGCGCCTCCTGCCCACCCGCTGGTTTTACATGTCATCAAGGACTCAGAGGACACATTTCCCACCAAGTAACTCACATGGGACAGGTTTTGTTTGGCATGTCATAGTACTTTTTAGCTCGCATTGGTTTAGCTACGTTTAGATCTTGGCTGCAGTGACACATGAAGCTGGTGCTAAGCATTTGTTTCTCAGTTCAGATTTCACTGAGCAAAATGCAGTTAACCATGGAAAAAACACCGCTGCGTGAAATCCCACCAGGCATTGGATTTATTCGCTCTTAAACGACTTCCCAACCCAACACTGTACAAATACACCCAGTTCTCCCGGTGAGCACAGCCGCTAGA
>NW_010446581.1:0-507 GCF_000710305.1 Buceros rhinoceros silvestris | reverse complement strand
ATTTCTGACTGAATACAGATTGGGTGTCTTGGCATGCACTTGTACCTTTTGATTGTACGGTAGAGCTGCTGCGGCTGCATGCGCTTGGATGTGATTCCAGCTCAGAAAAAAATTCATCTCACTGTTATGAGGGGGTCAGAAGTTTTTGTTCAGAAGTACTGTGATTTTTCTAGTTGTCACCTTGAGAAACCCTGCAATCCTGTTCCTCGGATAGCCCTGATGATGGATATGCTGAACTACCCAATCTATTGAGTTAAAAAAAAAAATATTAAAAGTCTCGTAGTGAAAACTGTTAGTAAAGCTTTTCTCTTTTGAGCATGAAACACTAAAGAGACTCGCGACTGCTGAGTCAAGGTATTCTGCAGTTAAAAATGAGTAAGTGGTTCTAAGAGGAACACTTGCCACTTTGCGTGTTACCTCTTCAGTGTTTCGTTAATTCCAAATTTTTCAAGCAGAGGTTTCCACCCTGTGAATTTTCTACCCTGTGCATTTATCTGGACTCCAGGC
>NW_010446580.1:0-507 GCF_000710305.1 Buceros rhinoceros silvestris | reverse complement strand
ACATCAAACTTGCTGGTCACCGGCTTCATGGACAGGACCACCTGCCTGAGTTGCAACATCTGCTCTCTAGCTCTGGACCAGAGAACCCAGACTTCATTTATCTTCAGGACCAGTTAGATTTACACACAAAAAAATTACCCCTGCAGTTTTCAGCTGATATATACACACTTTGATGCAGCAGTATGACAGCGTTCAACACCATCCTGTCTTTCAACCCTGCATTCAAGGCACCAGGCAAGTTTGAGTGTGCCACTTTTTCACTTCTCTTTGCCTGTTCTTTTATTAGTTCTTTAACATTCTTCCTTTACTTCTTGATTTCAGCTTTATCCTTGTCTTCCTTGAGCAAACAGTTCCTGAAACTTTTTTGAGAGTTCTTGCCACAGTAATGCAACAGTTAATACAATAAAATCCCAGCACATTTGAGTGCTCTCTGATAAAGAGAGCTACGTCTAGACTAGAGAAGGTTTGCCGATACATCTACTCAAGCAAACTCTCCCTTCTGCACTT
>NW_010446579.1:0-507 GCF_000710305.1 Buceros rhinoceros silvestris | reverse complement strand
AAAAAATTGTGGTGCTTTTTTAATAACAAATTCAATTTTTAAAGGAAAAGTTTCCTAAAAATGTCCTCAGTATTAAGCGAATATATTTGCCCTAATTTTACGTACCACTTTGGACTGCAAGCAGTGCAGAGCAATCACTGCTAGATTTAAATACTACAAGAAGTGAGATGTTTGCGTCCAAGATGCATCAACATGAGACATTAAAAAAAATGAAAAGCTTTGACAGCTTTACTACAAAGAAAAATTTACATTACGCAGTCACAGAGCCATGAATTGCCCAATGTCTATTAAGAAAACTCATCAAAAATATAGATATAAAACATACACCTTACTTTTGTCTCAGTACGTTGCACGATTTTTATCTCCTATCCATAAATAATGGAAGCATCAGCACATTTGTCCATGCACAACAACAAATTCCATCCTCCTGGTAATTGTAAACACACTGAAGCTTGTTATTGACCTTGTATAAAATACTGACACAGGAAAATGGGGGAAAAAAAAAAA
>NW_010446578.1:0-507 GCF_000710305.1 Buceros rhinoceros silvestris | reverse complement strand
AAGAGATTATATATTGATATAATCAGTCATCACAGTAGAAAGTACATGAGCAAAGTCAACCACACTGGGGAATAACTCAGGGTTTTCCACCTAGTGCTAGAAAACCTCTCTCTCCGATAATGCAGTCTTACCCAGCGACCACTACGTGCATCCCCCAGCTTCCATCGGAAATTGAAGATACAACTTTTAAAAGCTATTCAGTACTTATAACCGAGACTTAAAGTGATGAAATAATCTAAGACATCTCAATTCCATTTCTAGTGGCTGTCCAAATACTGCAGGCTTGTAGTAAATGTTACTAAGTATTTATTCCTGTTTTTAATCTGCTCTATTTATTTCTCATATAGAAACCGAGACAGGAAGCTCTGCAGATCTTGGCAAGGAAGGTAACAGTTTAGGTGGGACCTGGTTGGTGAGATTCATGTGTTTCACACATTTTATATCTGAGCTGTTACACATGCATACCCTGAAATAAACTGCCTTTCTGACAGTAATTTATGTAGGTGA
>NW_010446577.1:0-507 GCF_000710305.1 Buceros rhinoceros silvestris | reverse complement strand
CACTGTCCCTTTGGCCATTGCAAAATCCTAGATGAGAGGATTTTTTTCACAGCGATCCACTCAACGCCAACTCTGCCAAAGTCTGAGCTGTCCCAGGACTCATCCTCCACTCCCAGCACCAGTGGAGAGAGCCGGGTCCTCCCAGCCGCGTTTCTGAAGCAAACTTCTGAAGACGTTCGGGGACGGGTGTTGCGCACAGATCTGCACACATCTGTGGGCAAGTACCGGGATGTCCCCCCGGGCTGTGACAGAGCACTTCGCCTGGCTGCTGCGCTCCCTGTACAGCTCAAGGACAGTGCCTCAGCCGTCTGTTTCCTAGCGTTCAGGTTGCTAAACAAGATCCCAGCGGCCCGAGCAAAGCACCTCCCGTTCCCCTCTCCCTCTCCCCTTGGCGTCGGGTCCGCTGGAAACCGGGAGGTGCAGCCCCAGCAGGTCGGCAGCGCCCACCCAGCGCCCTCGCCCCTCCGCGGGCACCCCCGGGGCCCCTCCATCAGCGCAGGAGGTGTG
>NW_010446576.1:0-507 GCF_000710305.1 Buceros rhinoceros silvestris | reverse complement strand
AAGTCTGTCTGCGCTTAGCGGGGCGGAAGCCTCCCCCTTGGCACGGCGCTGCTCCGTCACTCATAGTAGACGAAGGAAAAATCCCAAAATCCTGCTCGGCTCGGGCGCTCTTCGCGGCGGGCCAAGCTGCGGTGGTTGATGTATTTCACAAACTTCATCGTTTCTTTGTCTCTGTACACCAAGGCCAAGCAGTTGTCCTCGGGATTCACTGTCAGCAGCTAGAAGACGCGAGAGCGAGGGAGGAAATTAGTTTCCCACAAACAGGTTTGGTACCGTCCCAGGAAGAAATAATCAAAACGGTTCCAAAAGCGTCACCTCCGCTACGGCCTCCCGCCCTGCGGAGGCTTCCCCGCGGCAGCGGGTGCCGTCAGGGCCCGAGTCTTCCCCTTCACGGGGAGCTGGAGCCAAGGCCAGAGCTAGTCCTGAGGCTCCACCGCCAGCCTGAAGGGTAACGGTGCCTCTCCGAGGAGGCCCTTACCTCCTCATCCTCCCCTCGGGCGATGTAGG
>NW_010446575.1:0-507 GCF_000710305.1 Buceros rhinoceros silvestris | reverse complement strand
AGAGCCTTCCTGGACAAAGAAACCCAATAAAAGGTTTGGGCTCCAGCAGAGCTACACTGAGTCCACTGTGCACAATCCAGGACCTTCTGGCTCCCAAGATGCACAGACGAGCATATGCCACTCCCAGACATAATAACAGTAATAGTAGCAAAGACAACAACAATAATAGTAATAATAAAAATAATAATAATACAGCTTTTCCATCCATCAAGGGACAGAGCCATAGGTATAATCCACACAACCCTGTGGTCCACAGATGGCATCTGTAGTCAAGGTCTTACTCAGTGTGCCTCAAATAAGGAGCTGATTTGAGCACTCTGATTTATTTCAGGAGAATCTCTTCGGACAGGAGAATCCCCCAGCTGATGCAGAAACCCAAGATGGGTGGCAGGTATAGTGTGGCCGCATTCTTGAGCCACCCTGGAGACATGCCTTTCCCTGAGGCCTTCAACCGTAGGTCCCAGTTAGCCCAGGCCAACATCACATCAGGGAACAGACCAAAACACC
>NW_010446574.1:0-507 GCF_000710305.1 Buceros rhinoceros silvestris | reverse complement strand
ATGATGCATTTGGATATTTTTATTTTATTTTTTTTATCAGTACAGGAAAGAATTGGAGCATTCTGGCATGGGTTAAGAGATGCCCTAGTCTGACCTGTGCAACCTGCCAATTGACTAAGTGGCATCAAAAAATCCATCATAATATTTTAAAACTGAAGCTCTCAGAGGCTGTTTCACATAGCATCAGCTATCTGACAGAGAGCTGCCCTTGGATCTTCACAGAGGTATTGGCCCATCATTGGCTTGGAGAGTGGCACAAGAGGTTCATACCTGATCTACCTGGGCAAGTCAGCCAGTGCCCTTACACAGAAGATCAACAGCCTTTGGAAATACTAGTTTGCTTGTTGGAAGACACACTGATACTATTGTGTGCAGTCAGCTGAGCACACTCAGGGCTGGAATAAGGCAGGAAAAACTCCACCATGATTGTTAGGTGTATGTCTGAGCCCACTGCTACTGAGCCAGGCTGGGAGTCCCAGCACTACACTTGCTGGTGCTACCAGTGTG
>NW_010446573.1:0-507 GCF_000710305.1 Buceros rhinoceros silvestris | reverse complement strand
GACTCAATAAATCTTTTTCTTATTTCATTTTCACATTTTCCACAGGTATTCAGGTCTTTAAGCAAAGTACCTGATATAAGTCACTAATTTTTCCTTCCCTTGTATCCTTTGTTTTTCTCAAATCTTCTTTTTTTTTTCCCCTCCTCAGTAAAAAGGTGAGATCTTTCTGATCACCAACATTTTGTTATCTTCAGGGTTGCTGGTACTAAAAAGCGTCTTGGATGGCGTGAAAACTCAGTGGGGTAGGAGTCCCAGTCCCTTCTGGGGTTGTTCTGGCAAATCCAACCAGGGGTAAAAAAGCAGCCAGGGCCGTTTGCCGGTGGGAACATCTCGGGGCAGTGGGGCCGAGGGCAGCGGGGGTCCATGGCGGGTGGGTGAGCGCAGCGTCTCCTCCAGTGCGGGGTCGTGGTGAGGGGCCAGTGGGTGTACAGCCCTCACCGGCTCCTGCCGAGCCTCTTCCCAACGAGCTTCGCCTCTGTTCGTCCTCTCCTGTCACCTGTGGTCTGG
>NW_010446572.1:0-507 GCF_000710305.1 Buceros rhinoceros silvestris | reverse complement strand
AAGTGCACCAAGTTAAACTTCTTTTTAAGAAGGCAGTAAGGGAAATGACGTGGTACAGTATTTGTTCTTATTCTGTTAATAGATAGTTACTCTTCTGGGGTCCTTCCAGTGAAAAATCTAGGCAGCTAACATATGTGTTTAAAGATACACATCCATTATATGTATGGAATGCTCAGAATATTTGTGGGAGACATTTCAGTTCTTCTCAAGGATCGAGATTCCTGTTTTCTCAGCAGAGACTTGGCCTGGCGATAGTTCTGTTCCTTAATTAGATGTTGAAATGCTTAAATTCATGTCGAGGAAGCAGCCCATTACTACATTTCTCATAACCCTGTGGTCCATCTTGGAAACTGCAGTCAGCAGGTAACAGCTGGTATGTGATGTAGAGTTGTTTTTGATCTGCCTCTTCTCTGATCACTCCATGGAAGATGGCTCTGGAACTCTACACAGTAGTAATTTTCTTCCTTTTTTGTTTTCTTGGGTTGGGGGATAGGGATGCAGGGAGGG
>NW_010446571.1:0-507 GCF_000710305.1 Buceros rhinoceros silvestris | reverse complement strand
ATTGCCTGACATTGCGGGATTTGGCTGCAATCGCGTCCTACACCCACAGCTCAGAGGGATGCCGGGGGTGCGATGTGCAGGGAGCATAAAAATCTGTGCAGATATGTATATACAGGCACAGCGGTATTGCTTTTATACAAGATGTCCGTATCTAGATAGGTATACATTAAAAATACGTACATCTTGGCCTCTAGGCTGTTGAGCACGTGGCCCACACGGGTTGGGTTGGAAGGGACCTCACTGAAATGCCCAGACCGTGGGTAAGGAGGGAGTTAGCTGGCCCGGCTGCTGCTCCCAGCAGAGAGAGCTCTGAGCGAAGGCCTTTTGCCCTGGTGGCAGATCCCGCAGTGCCCGGGCACAGCGGTGGCTGCGTTTGAGGGCTGCCAGGCTGCGAACACCGCGGTGGGAGGCAGATCTGTGCCCTTCAGAGCTGTTTGGGTTGGGACCTTAGAGCTCCTCCAGTCCCAGCATCCCCAGCCAGGTCCCCCCTGTCCCCCAGCAGCACCT
>NW_010446570.1:0-507 GCF_000710305.1 Buceros rhinoceros silvestris | reverse complement strand
CTCCCACATGCCGGGGCAGGTGCCTGCTCCTCACCCCATGACTCACGGCACAGCCAGGCACATGGTCCTGGGAGGCTGAATCAGCACCCCGAGGACAGGAGGGGGCCCTTCCCTCTCCTCACACCCAGGAAGGTGTCGTGACCTAACCCTGCTCCGTCTCCAGACTTGTTGCGGGCTGCAGGCACATGTTGTAGGAATTAATGGTGGTGTGTCAGCATGTGTTTGTCCCACCCATCACACAACAAGCTGCGGGGACTGGGGACTGGGGGCACAGCGGGGTCCCAGCTCTGAGGTGCGCTGCAGCCAGCATATTGCCCATGCCAAAGAGCCGAGGCTGGCGGCACGCACCAACCTGCCCCATCAGAGCAGAGGTGCACAAAGCTCCTTGGCACCCATGGGGGATGTGGGTCTTGGGACGCTCCCCAAGGTGCAGCCTAGCTGAGGACATGTCTGGGGACCCTCTGCCCAGTGAGCTGAGACCCCCCCTTCACCCCGATGCGGCTTTCC
>NW_010446569.1:0-506 GCF_000710305.1 Buceros rhinoceros silvestris | reverse complement strand
TTCTGTCTCTAGCGAGACAGAGGGGATCGTTTAGGAATTCGAGGAGTTATAACCTCGGGACCTTGACCCTTAACAGGCACCTGTATTGGAACACATGATCTGGTCAAAGCAGAATCTTTCTCTGTTCAAGATGCCACATTCTTTCTTACAGTTAACTATTTTCCATTCACATAAAAAGAAAAATTAAATAAGCATCTTAAAGTAGCCAATACCCTAGTGTCTGCTGCCTTCAGCTGGGCTGACAAAACACTTGACCTCAATCTCTGCATCAAGAGAGGCAAAAGAGGAATTGAAAACAGCCTCTTGCATTTCAGATGAGCTGGACGACCTTAATAACCTAGCTACCGGCAACAAATAAGTGAGCGTGCTCCCCACAACTCTCCCTCATTCGCGGCTGTCTGCTGTGCTAAATGAATCTGGGTGGGCCACGTGTTATTTGCTCAAGGTTCTGGAGTGGCAAAAATCAATCTAAAAGCTCCACTGTTTTCATAGATTCACAGAATCAT
>NW_010446568.1:0-507 GCF_000710305.1 Buceros rhinoceros silvestris | reverse complement strand
TATTTTATCCTCTATGCATAATTCATAGCTTAATTAACTAAAGCTCCTCATGGCAGAGGCTCCCTCCAGCCCCAGGCACTGCAGCTCTCCCAGCATACTCCGTCCATGGGTAATGGGCTCTTTACCAAGGCACTAACGCTGCTCTGGGTGCTGTACCCATGACTCGCTGCTGCACCATGCTGCCCAAAACTTCTAAAGGACCTTTCAGCTGTGATTTCCAGTTATTTATTCTGGCAGGATTTGCACCAGGCAAAGCAGGCAGGAGCAGTTGGTGTCTGAGCTCCGTGGCCAGCCCATGCTGACCATCTCCATGCTCATCAGGGTCCTCTGGCCCCGGGCAGGAGGGTACCAGTGCCAGAGTGCACCAGTGCTCAGCACCTCAAGCAGGGCAGGGGTGTCCCAGGGGAGACTCAAGGTGCCTGTGGGACAGGCTGGGTAGAGCCTGCAGAGCTTGGCCCTGAGCACTGACTGGGGGTCAATGTTTTTAACCCATCTGGCCCAAATAAT
>NW_010446567.1:0-507 GCF_000710305.1 Buceros rhinoceros silvestris | reverse complement strand
GCCCCAGACACACACACAGCTGCTCTTCTCGGGGTAGAAAGACGCTTAATCCCAATAATCCTGCGCCTTCTGAAGGACACGGACATTGCTGGGGCGCTCCTGGTCCTGCAGGGACACAGGACTGGGAGCCTTGGCTTTACGTGGGTCCTGTTGGGAGAGGTTCAGTCACACGCCGGCACTACAGAGCTCGTGTTTGTTGTTTGGCCAGCACACAACTTCAAGGCATTTCACCCCACGCAGGGCTACGCCCTTGCCGTAACAAGCTGCAGAGCAGGGCTCGGCCCACCCAAGCTTTGCTGCAGCGGAGACAAACCCAGGTCTGACGCCTTGAAGGGCCCTCACAGGTAATCTGGCAATGGCATCATGCCTCCTCCTCCCTCTGTTTCCAGCAGCAGCCAGTGCCTCCCCAGACAGTCATTCCTACGTTACCTGATCCCAGGTGGGTTTACGACTTCACCTGGGCACAGCCAAAGTTTAGGCAATAATTCAAGCCTAAGACACTTCCAG
>NW_010446566.1:0-506 GCF_000710305.1 Buceros rhinoceros silvestris | reverse complement strand
GGAACCAGAGCATCATTCAGGTTTCCAGTCTCCTAAATGGGACTCGGGGAGGTCTCTGGTCCAACCTCCTGCCCCCAGCAGGAGCAGCTCTGGAGTCAGAACTCCCTGCTCAAGGCTTGATACTGTGGGGTCTGAAAACACCAATAGAGACAGACGACAAAATGTCTCTGGGAATACGACTGAGATGCTGCAATGACTTCATGAAGAACAAGATTCTCCTCATCTTTGGCCTAAACCTTCCTCATTTCACCATTTGACTCCTGTCCATAAGCCTCTGGCCAAGCACCATGGGGATGAGACTGGCTCCACCCTCCTCAGGATGGGCAGGCTCCGATGATGTTCCTGAGGTGTTCCCTTCTCCAGGGTAATAAAGGACCTTTGCCTTAGTTCCTCCTCCCAGGAAAGTGAGCCTGTCCCTGAACGTCTTGAGTTAAACTGCACAGGGCCCAGGAGAGTCGCCTGTGCTGCCCCGCAGTGCCACAGATGGTCCCAGTGACCTCCAGGCA
>NW_010446565.1:0-506 GCF_000710305.1 Buceros rhinoceros silvestris | reverse complement strand
CCTGAACTTGTGAAGGCACGAGGTTTATTGAAGCTGAACCAAGGGACATCTTCTCTTTTTCTTCCATAGGTGTCCAACGCGTCCAATAAAATCTTGTTGTCAAGTGCCACTGTAGAAGCTGAAAATGTCCCCAGCCTTGATGGGCAGGTAATTACGGCTCTCTAGCTGTGCTAGACCAGCACTGCGCCAGTGCCTTGCACCCTGCACGCAGTTAAATCCTTCGGGAGCGAGTTGGACATCGGATGTGTTACGTAGACGCTGTCATGGAGCAACCCCAGTGACGTCCAGCCTAGAGCCGGGCTAGGAGGTCTCTGTAAATAAACAGAGATATTTCAGAGGGTTCCTTCGTAGTCTGGCTTCTTCCTCCAAGCGTCTAGAATGCAGATTCATTCAGCAAGCAGGCTGATTCTTTGGGCTTTCTCCTTTTGCCTGAGGTGAATCTTGCTGCTGTAAATCATTCTGAGGGCAGGTTGTAAAAGAGTCCCTGTGGTCTGGAGAGGGTTTGC
>NW_010446564.1:0-506 GCF_000710305.1 Buceros rhinoceros silvestris | reverse complement strand
TTTTATACCCTAACTCTGTCTCTGCCTCTTAAGTGATGTTTAGCATGACTTGGGTAGGGAGTTGAGTAGCAGAGTTATGTATGTTTAGCGTGTTCTGCTTTTGGCTCATTAGCATATCGAGGGGTGTGATACTCATTTTGCCAGAAGTCTTTGCTTGGTTGCTGGAACCTTCACCATTCACTTGCTTTTCTCGCTTAGCCGGAACAGAGCTGTCTTATCTTCACCAGACTCCCTCCTTCAGCCATTTTTTATGCTAGCTCAAGGAATCTCAACTCCTAGACGTGACAGGAATCTCATTCTCATAAGCATCTTAGCCTTTTGTGCAGAATTCCCACAAGAAGAAACAATTAGCTTTTTAAGATACCTAGAGGACATTTTTTCATGTTTGATGTAATAATAAGCAGGCCTTTTTGTAGTATGGTTAGGTTTTCTGTGGATTCTCAATTGTGATGTATCCTTAAGCTGTAAATAGGTCTGTTGTCAAGCTGTTTTGCCTCGTAGAAGAG
>NW_010446563.1:0-506 GCF_000710305.1 Buceros rhinoceros silvestris | reverse complement strand
TTCTGTGATTCTGTGATTCTGTGATTCTGCTGTCTCCTGGGTCAGTTGCTGACATCGTGTCTCTCACCGGGACCGGCGGTGAGATGCTCCAGTGGGGTTTGGGGTGGGTGTCCCGTGCGTGTCTGCATGTGCTGTGATGGCGGGGAGGCGAGGCGCAGCGTACGTGTCTGGCTTGTGTGGGGCTCCAAAGTCTCTCTTTTTGTGTTTTTTCAGCTGGAGTGAGGAGGCACCTGCAGACAGGAGTCAGAGCCTGGGTCTGGACAAGCCGCGGCTCCGGGCGTGGGTGGTGCAGGGGAAGCTGGTGGCTGCAGGACTGTCCCAGTGAGCTGACGGGGCATTTGTGGAGGATGGATGCAGACTCTCAACCCTCCGAAAGCAAAGCTGAGGCACCAAGGACCAGGGCTTAGGTTTGATTCCAAGTGGAAACCTCTCTCGTTCCGATGAGCTGTGTTTGAGGGACTTGCCGTCTCAGTGGCAGGAGGGCCCCCCCGGCCACAGAAGCTTCT
>NW_010446562.1:0-506 GCF_000710305.1 Buceros rhinoceros silvestris | reverse complement strand
CTGCCGCTGTGACTGGGGACCCCCACACCAGCCCCAGGGGTGCCAGCCTCGCCAGGGGGACGCAGATGGGGCCTGTGGCACCCTCCAGCCTGGAGCTGGGGGGATGCAGTGTGACTGCTCTTAGGGTCCCAGCCTGGGAGCTCTCTGGCCTGGGGCTCTTGGGTGAAAGGACCCAAGCACCTGGGCGGTCCCGTCCTGACGAAGGACGAAGGACGGGGAGGAGGTGTGTGTCCCAAGTCCTGACACATCCTGCCTGCCATCGCTGGGCCTCCCCAAGGCCCTGCCTGCCCTCCCCTCCCCTCAAGCCTGCTGGTGACATGGCTGGAAGGATGCTCAGGCACCCCCATCTCCCTGCGGAATCCTCCCTCTTGCTCTGTGACCTTCATCAGCGATGCTTTTTAAAGCATTACTGGCCCATGCAGACCCTGCCAGCTTGGGCTGCTCCTTGCCCAGAGGGGATGGAGCCAGGCCGTGCCATTTTCCCCAGCCGCAGGGGGGGGCCGACC
>NW_010446561.1:0-506 GCF_000710305.1 Buceros rhinoceros silvestris | reverse complement strand
TCATACCCGTGACGAGTTAGTTGTCACAGCTATTTCAATGAAAAGCTTTAATACATACGTGCCCTTCAGAAGCAAATTTTGCATGCTTATCAAGAGTTCATTTCTTTCTCTCATAGTTTGCTTAGGTGCTGCTGAGTTAGAGTTTGCTGAAAAACTCTTTACTTAGTAGACTCAGAAAACTAGTTTTTCAGTGTTTTGCATGATGTTCCCCTCCCTGCTGCTTGCTGGGCATATTCTATCCTCATCCTGTGAGCCCTCAGGCCAAGGTTTCAAAATGGAACAGAGTTCCCTGTGCAGGTGGAAGAACTAGAGTAAACCAGAATGGTGTTTTGGCAAGGTTTTCTGCATAATTTATGTTTGTACAGTTTGCTTTTACTGTGATAGTGGTGCTATTGAAATGACTGTTAAAAATGCTTCTGCCGGTATATGTTCCTGGCCTTTCAATGTATAATTTCAGACTATGGCAGTGTTATCGTGCTTGGTTTTAATGAAGATGCTTTGGTCAA
>NW_010446560.1:0-506 GCF_000710305.1 Buceros rhinoceros silvestris | reverse complement strand
AGCAGGCTTAGAGCCACCTTCTTCCATGAGGATTTTTAGCTGATGTAGTTCTTGGGAATGAAATTGTGAAGAGACTTAAGCTAGAAAGGAAGGAGCAAATGAACTCGAAAGCCAGTCAGCTTCCTCCTCCCTTGAGTCCTTACTATTGTCACACTTCACATAGATGTGGTGGTCAGTTTTTGCCATCTCTTACTCTTTGCCTCATTTTTCTTGATCTCCTGTTGCCAGGGAGTGTTGCACTTAAAAGGATGTGCACAAAAATGCGAGAGGGGTGTTTATTCACCTGCAGCAGAAATGAGCTGTTAAAAGCGAGACAGGCAAATGGAGGTAGCCGTTGGAAAAGTATTTCTCAGTAGGCTCAACCAGCCTCCTGTTGGTATTGAAACTGGGAACTGGGCCAGAGTCTGCTAAGGCCCCTGTATGAGCCACTAACGCCCAACAGCTTCACCCTGTATAATCTATAGCCAGTGTTTCGATTATTAGCTATTAACGCCTTGCAGATTAGT
>NW_010446559.1:0-506 GCF_000710305.1 Buceros rhinoceros silvestris | reverse complement strand
AAGGTACAGTGATACCTGAAACATAACAGGGCTCACACTGTCTAAAACCTGGGACCTTGTCTGTAAACTCAGTAACCTGAATGTTTCATGAAACCTGAGGTGGTGCTGCCCAGAAGCACTTGACCGATGTTTCCGTGTGTTCCCTGGGGTTGATTTACTGGAATAGGTTGTTCTGAATTGGATTAATCTGGCTTCTCTTGTAGCCACTGGGTATGATGCTGGTTTGGGTTATTAATCACTCTTAGCAATATTGGGAAGCTGTGTGGTTTCCCCCTTGGATATAGCAATGATCCCACAGGAACTGCACACATCTACTTGCAAGTGGCTGGAACAGGATTTAAGAAAATACTGACGTACGTGTAAAGTGACAGCACTGGGAGAAAGTGGCTGAGAAAGAGTTACTGCTTGTAGACTGACTGGTTCAAGAACCCATTTGTGTTTTGAGTGCAGCAATCCTGTAGGAAGGACAGTTCTTAATAAATACTTTCCCGTGGGATTTCACTCAG
>NW_010446558.1:0-505 GCF_000710305.1 Buceros rhinoceros silvestris | reverse complement strand
TTAAAATTATGGTGTTCTTGTTGATATATTCTAGTGATTTTCCAAAAACCTTTACAAAGAAATTTTATCAATTAAGAGGAAAAAAAAAAGGAAGGTGCTGATACAGATATATACTATTTTTAAGAGATAGAGGAAGGGACAGAGGTCAGTTATTTCAGCCGAGGAAGATCCCCACCAGAGACCCACATTAGTCTGCACTGTGTCACTTCCATAAATGACACAGAAGTACTGTAAATAAGCAGTAAGTGGCAAGACATGCTGATGAGATGAAGTTGTTCAAAGCAGAAAGGAGAGAAGAACTTTACAAGTCTGAGTGACTGACCGGTTACATGGCAGATGAAATTTAATGCTGATAAATCAAGTATGGCACAGAGGTGGAACACCTTCCCAGCTTCACAGGCAAAATGATGGGTTCTGAGCTCATTAGTACCACTCCGGAGTGAGACCTTGAAACAAATAAGCATTGTGCTCAGCAGCAGTCAAAAAAGCAAAGGAAGGAAAAAAA
>NW_010446557.1:0-505 GCF_000710305.1 Buceros rhinoceros silvestris | reverse complement strand
AAGTTTCCAGGCGCCTCCAAGAGTTCGGGATGTGGAGCAGGAGGTTTTGCAATGGCAGAATGAGGGGCTGAAGGCGTCGTTAGCCTTTGAAGAGGAGACACGCGGCCAGGCCGAGGTGAGAGTGTGAGAGAGCTGTTAAGTGAGAAGGAGCTACTGGAAAGCCGTGTGAGAGCGCTTTTAAGTGGAAATGGGGTATTCGGGAAGCGATCCGATCAGAGGACCGTGTCAGAGAACTTTTAAGAACTTTCAAGTCAGAACGAACTGCTACAAAGGCAGTCCGAGGAGAGGAGCGTGTCAACGTGGTTTTAAGTCAAAACGAACTATTAGAAAAGGAGTTGTCTGCAGCGGCCGAAGGGGAAAAGTGGTTGCAGGAGAGGCTGGATAAATTGCTGGAGCGAGTGGGCAGTAAACCATCTCCGCATTCGATCCAACACGTCCGCACCGCGGTGCGCCCTCACTGTCCTGAGGTGTGGGAGGAGGAGAGCTGGTGTCATGGCAGCGACAG
>NW_010446556.1:0-505 GCF_000710305.1 Buceros rhinoceros silvestris | reverse complement strand
GACCAGAGGGTCACCGAATGTCTCCCTTGTTGGCAGCACTCCTGAAAAATACAGTTCTGAGGTTCAGCCGTTGAACAGCATTGTAGGTTTAGGGAAATCTTTTTTTTTTCTCCCAGTTGAGCTGCTTCAGCTTGCGGTTAGGTGCAAACTGCAGAAGTAGACTTAGAGGAGATTCACATAGGTGCCAAGCTGAAATATTTAGCCACTGCTATGTTCATTATCTTTCCACACTTAGGTGGGCATGCTGGAAAGTCATACTGTGTCACATTGCTGTTGCTGCGCTGGTAGTTACGGGCTGATTACATATACACTCTCTTAAATGCTCCCCTGTGTTAATTCTGTCCTCCTAATTACTAATTAATTGAACTTTAAATGGCTCATAGGTTGGTTCAGGTTTGGCAAAGTTCCCAAAAGATTGCCTGTAAAGTTTATCTGAACTAAAAAAAATAATCATTTGCTGATAGCCTCAGTTAAGTAGATGTTCTTGGCAGAGTACAAGTTCTTC
>NW_010446555.1:0-505 GCF_000710305.1 Buceros rhinoceros silvestris | reverse complement strand
AGTGTGACCTACAGTCCAGAATCAACTTTCCCCAGACACATTATTTCATCTTATTATTGCTATTCTGGCAAAGAAATCGGGTGGGGAAGTGCAAAGCAGGGAGTCAAGACATGGAGTTAATTTCTCTTTTGGTACACAACAGAAAGACAGGACAGCAACAATCGTGTAAAACCTTGAAGAACTTTAACATTTGTTTAATTCAATTTATGCCATTCAGAGCAAACTGATTTAAAATCACTGCCATTTTAAACTGCTAATTTTAGTTCGTGAACTGTGTTTGAAAGCTTTTAGTTCTGCATTGCATTTGTACTTCCACTGTTTTCCTGAAGAAATGTTGATTTTTATAGGTTGGCAAATATAAAACATGCTGGCTTTCAAGTACACAGGATTCAGTGTAATAACTTTCTTCACTAATCAGAAATATGTACTACACAAATGCTTAAGCAATTACATAGTTTTATTTATGTTAACTGTGTATGCAAAAGTCCTTTTTCAAATATCATAT
>NW_010446554.1:0-505 GCF_000710305.1 Buceros rhinoceros silvestris | reverse complement strand
TTATTTATCTGCAATAGAGCAACAGTGGAGAGAGATATGGCTAAGTCAGTCACAGGCTGCCAACTAATAGAATTAAACATGGAGGTTTGCCCTCTGTCTACTGCCCCCATATAATTTTTCTGTACCCAACTAGAATTCACACACCTTAAAAATGGAATGTTCCTTTGTGGCAAGTCATGCTAGAAACTTCCAACCTTCAGATATATTCTTCCATCATGTTTGTTTTCTGAAGATCTGTACCTGAGAGGTTTTAGAGTTGTTCTGAAGGAGGAGAGAGATAAGTAGTCACATGTATTAATGGAAAAATAACATTAAATACTGTATATAGTTCTTCTAAAATGCAGATATACTAGGGATTACAGCTTATGTAAATAATATATGTATGAATAGATTCCATATTTGTTATTAGCTGACATTAAGTAGCACTTTCTTTCAATGTACTAAGTGTTATATATGTTTTTCTTTCTCTTTTAGCATTTTTTTCCCTTTTTCCAAAGTATTTTTG
>NW_010446553.1:0-505 GCF_000710305.1 Buceros rhinoceros silvestris | reverse complement strand
CCTTTGAGGCAGCAAAGGCTATGTCCAGCAGGATGTCATGGGAGAAAGCAGTGCTGTGCTGTAACCACCGAGCCATTGGACAGACCGAGGGACGCTCCACACCTGTGGGTTGCAGACGTGGACAGGGGTATTGTCGTGCTGTTGCTTTTTACTCCTCTGTGCGAGACTGTTCCTGAGATATGTCTGAATTAAGTATTTCTATTTTGTTTTTCTCTAGGTGGATTTTTTGATCTGTTATAAATACCGGTTCCCACCCCCACAGAAAACAGCTCCATCATGGTCCTCTTGATGCTCTGCAGCAGCTTCCAGAAATCACAGAGCCTTTTCACAGAAACATAGGCCTATCCTGGCCCTTGCTGAAAATCCTTTATGCAACACCAGGAAAAACAAAAGAAAAAAGCCCAAACAAACAAATGAAAAACCATCTGACAACAAACAAGTTGAAGATGTGCCAGTGGACAAACTTGTGATGGTCCTGGCAGAGATCTGCTGGCGTGGAAAGGGG
>NW_010446552.1:0-498 GCF_000710305.1 Buceros rhinoceros silvestris | reverse complement strand
ACAAGAGTCCTATGAGGAGAGATCTTTGCCTTTGCTGCAGGCTCTTTTAAACCTCAGGTCCACGTATAAAGGCCAGTGATCGAGGTGAAGTTACAACTTAAGGAATGTTTGGTTTCTCTGCAGCTGTAGATTAACTAATCCTGTTTTATAATGAAGGAGAAGATGCAGAGAGAAAGCTGTGGCAAAGATCACAGAGAAAAGCTCTGGTAGCTGCCAGGTCCTCACCTCCCAGGTTTTCACTCCATTACACAGCTTGTCTGCAGAGCTGGTGCCCAAAACCAGCAAATTTCCTCCCTATAGGCTACTCCTCAGGTACCACGAGAACAGGCATCTTCACACAGCTCTTCCACTTTGGTTCATTCCCCAGTTTATCAGCAAGCAAAAGAGGGGATTTGATCCCAGCCTGTTCAGACTTTATCCTCAGCCTCTTAAGACCTGAGCTTTTAAGGGTGCTAGGAAGATGTGTGGATGTGATGCTGAGGGGCATGGTTTAGTGGT
>NW_010446551.1:0-505 GCF_000710305.1 Buceros rhinoceros silvestris | reverse complement strand
GAAAAAAATAGCTTTGTTTTTAGATCAAAACCTGACAGTCAGGAACATCCTGATCCATGGACAAACTAATTGTAAAACCAGATAGTCTTCAGACTTAAGTCTTGTGCGGTATTTGATCTGTTTGTAGGATGCAGTGGATATTTTCCTTGATAGAGCAGAGGCTTGTTAGAAGAGCCTTAGTGCATCTTTAGTCCAACTGGAAGAAAGCTGATGTGGAAAATTAACTTACGGGAGGAAACAAATGACAGTCGGATAGGGTTTGGTCACTGCTAGAGCAGCTAGAGCTGTGTCTCCTTCCTCAGACACAAACAGTGTCACTCACTCAGACAGCTGCTAAGCTTCTAGGTGTGCTTTGGGGTGGCTTTTTACCATCGCTTTGAGTAGAGGTGGTTTGTTAACATCATATTCTGAGGCTTGGCAAATCTGCTTTAGTGGTCAGACAACGTTGCAGCCTGTAAGTCGTGCACAGCAATGGTAGCAACATCCCCTAACTAAAAATGCTGCA
>NW_010446550.1:0-504 GCF_000710305.1 Buceros rhinoceros silvestris | reverse complement strand
GACCAGATGATCTCCAGAGGTCCCTTCCAAATCTCACCATTCAGCAATTCTGTGCCAGCCAGCTCAAAGTTTTTGCTAACTCAAGGTCCTGTGCAGCTCCAATACATAATGAGCCACATTTCTACAAGCCACTTTTCACAGTGGAATATTAGCCTTAAGACACCAAGAAGTACAACTGTTTGCCTTCTCTTTCTTACACGCGCTCCTTGAGAAAAGTAATCGCTATCCTGATTGCATTCATTTAAATTTCCTGACTGGCTGTCAATATTAAGAACGCTCTGTGAAGTCAGTAATCATTCAGTTATAATACAGGCTTTTTTCAAAGCTGTTTTCCCAACTCATTCTCCATACTTAATAATTATACAGGCAGGGCAGCAGTTAGGCATTGTGTTCCCAGTATATAGTCTAACCAGTATGAACGTTATACACACAGCAATAAATACAGTGGGACAAACTCCAGCTGACTTTCACGAGTGAACATGCACAAAAAGAAAAGCACAACAT
>NW_010446549.1:0-505 GCF_000710305.1 Buceros rhinoceros silvestris | reverse complement strand
GCAGTACATTGCTTAGGGTTCCACAAATCACTCTTCTGGCTGGACTACCAAAGGCCTAAAATTTTCTTGTCAGCACCTCTATGAATGAATTATATACTCCCTATGCACAGTTTTTCTCAGGTGACATCCAGATCCATCAGGAGACACCTGTGACATGAGTCAGAGTTTCCTGGTACCTGGCTTTAATACAGTATTGCAGTCACCTGCGGAAACAAATACCTCATTGGTAACAAGCTTATGATACGAATGAGTTACCAAATCGTCTTCCTCTTCATGGAGATGTCAATCACCCACAGACTGTGACAGCACCAATGATGCACGAAAGGGCACATGTTACATTTAAGCTGTTTACTTCAAGCTTGAACAAAATGCCTCACCAGAGCAGATAGCTTTTGTTTTACCTGAGCTGTCTTTCTACGCTCCAGCAAATCCGGTTCAGATTCTAGAAAAAGCCATATCTATTACAAAATGAGGATGAAAAGTTTGCCATAATTGTAAAAGATTT
>NW_010446548.1:0-505 GCF_000710305.1 Buceros rhinoceros silvestris | reverse complement strand
TTTTCTTCCTCCAAAAAAAAAATTCAGAAGTGCTGTACGTACCCAGCTCTCCTTGGCAGACATCTGTTCGCGTAGCTCCTCCAACTATAAACTGAGGGTTGGCACATAACTCCTGAAAAGACACATTTTCAAAGCATGCATCACCCCTTCTTGTCTGAAAAGTTCACTTTATTTTTCAATTTTAAAAAATACTGACCACTTTCAACAGCTCTTTAAAAAAACATATCCTTTGTCCTCTGATTAACGTGGTGCCAGAACAACATTGCCTTATTAAATTGAAGACCTTGTGTAATTTTTTGAGGCAAATCCTGAAGCCCTTTGCTACTTGAGACTGTGAGAGATATCACTGGGAATTTTTGTTACTGTGGGAACAGAGGTGAAAATTCAAACTTGGCATTTTCATCTCATTTTATCTTGCTTGTGGTTTTGGCTCAAGCAGCGCAAGTGAATGTGTGACCATTGCTGCTGGCTCTGGCACTGGATCTGTGGCAAGTTTCCACTGCCA
>NW_010446547.1:0-505 GCF_000710305.1 Buceros rhinoceros silvestris | reverse complement strand
CCCCACTGGCCACCCTTCTGTCCGTGGTGGGGCAGATGAGACACGCCCCCCCAGCACAGCCAGCTGGCTGCAGCTCTGCAAGAGTTAGGCAATACCAAGGTCCTGCAGCCCTCACTCCCTCTAAGTGCCATCTCCTCTGCAGCGCATGGATTTCCAGCCCTCCCCTTTCCTGGGATGGAGACGTGGTGTTTGCAAACCAAATCGTGCATTGCAGCTCCCGCTGTCCGGGTGGGATGACTCTGCAGGCCTGGCTGGTCATCAGCAGCTGGGGATTGTGGGAACCAGTAGCCAGACCATGTCCTCAAAAACAAAGCACCCCTTAATAGGGCTGAGAGATCCCACAGCAACAGGCCAGGCTATGTGCAAACCTGCTTTCCCGTGCAAGTCAACATCTGCTGAAGGCCCAATTTACTCAGGCTGCGCTCAATCCTGACGGCTGCGTCATTCTTCCCCTCTCCCCACCCCCTTTTTCCCCATAAGAAATTTCTAAGAGATTTTTTATTTA
>NW_010446546.1:0-505 GCF_000710305.1 Buceros rhinoceros silvestris | reverse complement strand
TCTGGCCGACCGGCCCATGGCGGGAGGCTGTGTCTCCAACTCCTCGGTGGGTGCTCAGAGAAGGGCGGCGAAGGGCTGATCCCGCGGTGGAGCTGTGCCTGAGGTCCGGGTGCTGATGGGCTCCGTCGTTTGTGACTGATTCTCCGGTGGGAGCAGGAGCGGGTGCGGTGGCCGCCCTCACAGCCTGCTCGAGCCCGTCGTGACCCGGCCATTTCCTCCTCAAAGCTGTTTTCTTTTTAAACAATGTGTAAAATTTTGTTCTTCACGTGCAGCCGAGGAGCAGGATTCAAATTAATTTGAATTGTGCCGAGTCCGCAGAGCATCAACATTTTTCTCATTCTTAAGATTGCTCAGAGCCCAAGAGAGACCCACACAGATGCTCTTTTTCTTAAAGGACCCATCTTTAATTAATTAAGGATTAGAAAATGATTAGTGGATTGACTTGCAGATTCTTGGGAGTGCTCTAGCCCCGCAGCGAGGGGGCTGGAGGGGGGTCACGGGACTC
>NW_010446545.1:0-504 GCF_000710305.1 Buceros rhinoceros silvestris | reverse complement strand
GATCCTTATGGGTCCCTTCCAACTCGAGATAGTCTATGTTTCTAGAATTCTATAATTCAGGAACATAATGAAGAGAGCTGAGATGATTATAGTAGATCATTCCCCAACAGAACAGAACAAACAGAGGAACAGGAATAGTTGTTCGTTGTTACTGTTACCTTCAGTGTGCTTACTCACCTTCTGCAGGAGTGCTGCCTAATACATAGGAGTTTCATACTTTCCCTGTTACGATGTGGTTAAACCTGGGTGATTTCCCTCTCCCACATGTCCAGTGTTTAGCAGATTTACTGAACAATGGCATTTCAACAATTTCTGGAGGTATTCTCGAGTTTAGCTTCAGTTTCCTGCATAGTTTCGAAAGAATTTGTTTTTCCAGCTTTATTATTGGTGGGAAGAGAATGTTTTTAGTCATAGGCTGCAAGAGCAAGGCGCAGGTAAAACCCATCCCTATTATGGGCTGTTGAAGTCCTTACACTTGGGGGATGGGAATATGCCCACTTCAAA
>NW_010446544.1:0-504 GCF_000710305.1 Buceros rhinoceros silvestris | reverse complement strand
AAACTAAAAGAGTGTAGATTTAGACTAGATAGAAGGAAGTAATTTTTTGTGATGAGTGTGGTGAAACACCCAAAGAGGTGATCCCTGGAAACATTCAGGTTGGTTGGGACTCTGGGTAACCTGATCTAGTTGAAGAGATCACTGACCACTGCAGAGGGGTTGGACTATATGACCTTCAAAGGTCTCTTGCAACACAAAGCATGTATTTTTAAGGCTTGAAAGCTTGAAAAAAGATGCTATCTTTGCAAAGACAAGAAGACAAGAAGACAACACAATTGTGTTACAATTGTGAAAGGTGTTACAATTTTGAAAGCATATGCTTGGACTCAGACAATATCTTCACTGTCCTGCTGCTTTCCAAGGACCATAAAACTCACTGGAGTACGTTACACATACACTCTGCATTGCCAGCTACCGAGTGGTCCAAGCAATACAGTGGTACTGTATCACAGCAGTACATAATGTGAGAGTACTCGTCTGTGAAGCCAAGCCATGATGATGATG
>NW_010446543.1:0-504 GCF_000710305.1 Buceros rhinoceros silvestris | reverse complement strand
TAAATAAGCCTCCATAATGAGGTGTGAAAGCCAGTAACGGATCAATATCCTGACCTCAGCGTAGTGACAGACTTTACATGCAACCTTGTTTACTGCCAGCTACTGCCTTGTTCTGGGTACTAAAGTAAGCATACTCTACAACAAGGGTATTTTGAATTTAGTTAATTTTTAAAAAGATCATTTTATTACGGGATGTGACTGTCTTTCTGTAGTTTGTTGTATTGGTTGCACATTTCTGTGAGCTTGTACTTTAAAACATCCAAGTCTGTACTGGAGCTGTAATTGTCTCAGTTGCAGTTAAACAGGAGGAAGAACATCAAAAGAATTTCTTTTCGGCCTTGCTCCTTCCCTTTTCATCTGAACAGATTTTTGGGACTAAGTTCGGTTAGATTTCTTGGTAAGGTGGTCACTGTGAGTCAAAGTGTTGTTTGACTTAGTCTTTACACATGCTCAGTGGGCAATTGTGCCTCTAGCACAAAAAAAAAAGTGTAGTCTTTCCAGGCT
>NW_010446542.1:0-504 GCF_000710305.1 Buceros rhinoceros silvestris | reverse complement strand
GTGTGCAGGAGGCAGCGCCGGCGGGTACGGCCCTCCCGAGCCAGCCCTGCTCCTCGCCTCCTCGTGCCCGTCCCTGAGTGGGCACAGGGACAGTGTGACACAGTCCTCCGTTCCACCTCATGCTGCTGTGCTTAACCCGAGCTGGAGCTGTGGGTATTTTCTCCCAGTACGGAGACGCGTCAGCGCAGCCCAGGCTGGTGACGTGAGGTGGGATGGTGGCAGTGTGCTGGATCACTTGCTGGCTGGTATCTCCTGCATCCTGGCCTGGGCAGAGGGATGCTCACAGCTTTATGGACACATGAGGGACAGTGCTGGCGGAGAGGTCCCGGAGAGTGACAACTGGAGGATTAGGTGCTCGGCACCCAGAGAAGGGAGCCCCAGAGGTGGCTGTGGCCATGTTCCTCCATCCCTAGCCAGCACAGCATCCCCAGCACCCTCCTACTGCCCCCCACAGCCACCCCACACCTGACCTTCCCTCCTCAGGTTATTGCTCTGCTTCATCAA
>NW_010446541.1:0-503 GCF_000710305.1 Buceros rhinoceros silvestris | reverse complement strand
GTGGTGGCGGGGCAGATGAAGGGAGTGGCCTCCAGCTCCAATCCTAGGGCAGGAAGAAAGGATTTTACAGCGTTTGCAACCACAGCCAAACTCTTCTGTGGGACTGAGTGACTCTTCTTTCCCCGTGGAACAGAGGTGTTGCACCTGACCCAGGTCCTTGGAGTAGAAGTTGGTCGAGGTGTTCAGCTGCAAACAGAGCAGCAAACCGGCCCCTCCTGGGTGTTACAGATCTCTTTGCAGTGTCCCACTGCCCAGTGGCACAATGTCACTACCAGGTTTTAGCAGAGGGCAGGAACACTTGTGCCCAGCATCTTTTGCTCGCAGCACTTCTTGTTCATTCATCTGCACACACTTGGCACATTTAGATTAGAAATTGCTAAACTGCATTCTTGGAGCGCGTGTAATTCTGTCCAGGCCACTCAGGTGGTTCTAGCCTTTGGACCGACCCCAGCTGCCCTGGATTAACACACGGGAACGGTACATTCAGGTCAAAAACCACTTTC
>NW_010446540.1:0-504 GCF_000710305.1 Buceros rhinoceros silvestris | reverse complement strand
GAACAGAACTTAATGCTTCTGCTTAAACACCTCACACAGTTGGGGCTATAAGGGCTCAGGACAAATGTACGTTTGAAACATACATCTCTTCATACAGTCTTTTACAATTTACCTGCTGACAATCAGCTGCTACTTAGTGCATAGCTATTAAAGCACATTGAACCATACCCTTCTTCCAGTTAGATATTTCAACTGATTCAGACATTTACAACATTTAGACATAGTGTGTTCCTGGAACCTTTCCTGGAATCATTTCAGACACTTTGGTTCACTGGCAAAGCTTTGAAATGGAGGAAGTTGTACAGAGACAGTTGTTTCTACAATTTCTTTTCTAAGTCCCCATGAAGACATGAATACTTACGAAATAGTCTCTAATTAAAATGAAAAATCAAATAAATTATATGTGCAGCGCATGGACATAGTGGAATATGTGAAAGTAAGGATGTGTAATTTGTGAGGATATCTGGTTAGTGGGTACTCAACAAAAAAGACAAGGGAAAGCGA
>NW_010446539.1:0-504 GCF_000710305.1 Buceros rhinoceros silvestris | reverse complement strand
AATGAAACTCTTTAGATGTTTACCATCTGTGAAACAAACTAACAAATCAACAACACTGGAGTCTCATGTACACAGCAGAGGCCATCTTAGATTAAAGTCATGCCAATGAGAATCGGCCCCAGCAGACCAGACAGCAGCACCTTGGGTGGGAAAGGGCAGAGAGGAGACAGATGTGCACTCTTCCTGTGACAGCTCTCCTAAACCCAAGGCACAAACTGCTGCATAATTTTTTGTGATGGACTGAGGAAACCAGCAACCTTCTCATTTGGAACTCTCAGACACTGGAAATACAGCAGGTAAACCCATCTTCACGTACACTAGTTTTACAGGCTACAGCCAAACAGTGACACAGCCAAATGATAACAGAATCTAATTTCTTCACCAGCATAAATAAATGCACAACCAGGGGAGCTAGCAAGGTTCAGAAAATCAAGGGCTGCCATTTCCTATCCACAATGCTGCCTAGTGATCAGAGTCATGCTCTATTTCATCTTGCTCTGGTCC
>NW_010446538.1:0-504 GCF_000710305.1 Buceros rhinoceros silvestris | reverse complement strand
GGGGGATGCAAAGGGGCTTTTACCAGTTGAAATGGGGTTTATGAGGTCTATACTGGGGCTTTATCAGTTTTACTGGGGCTTACAGGGGGTTATACCAGTTGTACTGGGATTTATGGGGTCTGTACTGGGAGGTTACCAGTTTTACTGGGGGTTATAAGAGAGGCACGGGGACTTTTACCAGTTTTACTGGGATTTATGGGCTCTGCACAGGGTGTTCACCAGTTTTCCTGGGTCTTATGGGGGATGCTCAGGGGCTTCACTCCTTTTACTGGGTTTACGGGGGGGTATGGAGGTGTTTTACTGGGTTTACAGGAGATGTATGGAGGCTTTTTACTGGTTTTACTGGTTTTATAGGGGATGCAGGAGGAGTTTTACTGGGGTTTACTGGGCACACACGGGGGTTTACTGGGGTTCTCGGGGTTTGCAGGGAGGTGTTACCGACTTCACCAGGATTTTGGGGCCGTGCACCGAGCAAATCCCTCCGAGCACACCGCAGTCCCAGCA
>NW_010446537.1:0-504 GCF_000710305.1 Buceros rhinoceros silvestris | reverse complement strand
CACCAGGAATCAGGAATGCTGCAGCAGCATGCCTCAGCTCACCCACTAGCACAGAGCCCCTGGAACAACCACAAGAACAGGGAAACATTTTCAAGTCACAGCAATATTATTATTTTTCTTTTGCCTGAACACTCACAGCACCACATGTTTTCAGAGAGGTTTTGGATGCCTTGATTACAGAAAAGCTTACAGATTTTTTGGTATGTTGGGGGGTTTTTTTCCCAAAGACTGTTTTTTTGGAATATGAGCTCATGCAAAGCAACTATTCCAAAGCCTATTAAAGTAATAATTAACTTCGGTGGACTTTGAATCATACCCAAGAACACCAAATAAAACTAGGAATTTATTACTGTGTTAGTCCCCTCCACGCTTCTTGAATGATTCCACCTTGTGCCAGGAGCTGCTTCTACTGAAAGTTGCACTTTCTTCTTGGCCCTGATTAGTGATCACCATTTTATATTCTTATTTAGAATGGCCTTTCTCCCACTGAGCTGAGCTATTCAT
>NW_010446536.1:0-503 GCF_000710305.1 Buceros rhinoceros silvestris | reverse complement strand
CTGGAGATCCTGTGGGCCCATCCTCTCCTTCGTGACCTTCCTGCCCCTGAGCAGTGAAAATGTGAAATATGAAAAAAGTGTTATATCACTTTTCCTGTTTTTACCTCTCTTTTCTCCCTTCTTCCTTCTCTCCTCAGACCTCTGCTTGGTTCAGGGCAGTTTGAAACCTGCTGGGCACCATACGAACAGTATACTCCATTCAGCAAAGTCCATACGCACAAATCTGCACCATCGGAATCAATAATGTAGATTTGAAGGAGACCGGTTTCACAAAGTCTGCCTGGGAGAAGACTGTGCAAGTTAAGGGGAGAAGTTTAGGAATTGCTTTAGCCAATGCCCCTGAGATCCACAACTCTAACAAAAGAGAGTGACATTCCCAGCCTGGTTAAAAAGGAAAGTGGCAGCAGATGAAACAGGGAAACTGATAGCAAAGAATAAAACCAGACAACGAGCAAGAGCTAAAAATTGCCAAGCATCAGTATTTGGTCAAGAGAAAGGAAGAA
>NW_010446535.1:0-504 GCF_000710305.1 Buceros rhinoceros silvestris | reverse complement strand
TGAATAGGCATCTGGACAGGAGGCACCTCACACTTGTCCTATCCCTGCCAGAGAGAAAGCGGCCGTATGGAACGTGCAAGGGCTAAAGAATGCCAGAGAGTTCCGGGTTGGGAGACGGCACAGATGTACATTTAAACATAGCATATACAATTTCCTTTGATTGTTATAAGGAATATCTCAAGGATGTCACTCAAAAACCTCACTGCTTAAAGTAAAGCTGGTATCTCAACATCTTAATAGGGAAAAACCATCCAAAAATTGTTACGTAGTCTTGTGTTATCACCAGCAGATTGAGCAGTGTTTCCAGGCAGCCCTTCGTCCACCAAAGTCTGTTCATTATTGACTAGAGTAAATAATCTCGAGTCAAAACCTAACAAACGTATTTCTATTTAATGTCTGCAATGCTGTTATTCAACCGTTCCATTCTAGGGAAAAGCCACGTATGAGTCTGTTCTGAAGGCAGCATTTATTTCATGAATTTTTCCAGATCTATTGTTTGTATAA
>NW_010446534.1:0-504 GCF_000710305.1 Buceros rhinoceros silvestris | reverse complement strand
CAGCGCAACCCCTCCATCCACTACCCTCCAGCCCCAGAGGCAGAGGCCACGGGTTAGACACAACCCTGAGACCCAACATAGCTCCTGCTCCAGAGAGGGGTGACAAAGAGGCCGATGGGACCGACCTGGTCCCCAGAGCTGGACACACTGCTGATGGTGGGTCATGCACATGCCGTTGTTGCAGTAAGCCTCGCCATACGCACAGGATGAGCCATCCAGCAGGTACACGTTGGCCGGGCAGTAAGGCGAGGCACCCGTGCAGTATTCAGGGAGGTCACAAGATCCCGCTGCTTCCCTGCAGATTGTCCCAGCCACCTTTAGCTGCCACAGGAGGAGAGAGAAACATCAGCACTCAGCAGCAGCAAAGGGGCCAAGCTGGGATTGCTGCTGCCTCCCTGTACAGCTAGGGGACATAAAACAGAATCACAGAATCACAAAATCTTTTTGGTTGGAAAAGACTTTAAACCTCATCAAGTCCAACCGCTCCCCCAGCGCTGCCAGGTC
>NW_010446533.1:0-504 GCF_000710305.1 Buceros rhinoceros silvestris | reverse complement strand
CAGCAGAAGCTCTTGCTGACGGGCGTGGGCGCCTCTCCTGAGCTCCGGCTGCTTCCCCGGGGGCCGCTGGATCCCAGACCTACTTTTCCCACCGTCGAGGGGAAGACTCAGCAGCTCCCAGGCCAGCAGATCCCCCTGCAAGGGGACAGGAGGAGGCACAGGGACGATCCACCTCGTAGTCGAGAGAGCCGTTAGCTTGGACCTGTCACAGTGCTGCTGCCTCCTCCCACCCCCCAAAGCCTGGACACAGCGGAGCTGAACCAGCCCCGGCTCCCCCAGCTGAAAAACTGCTGCTGCTCTGGGACAACCTCTCAAACCACCAGCAAAGAGAACGAAGGTTCTTTTTTTTTTCCCAGCTTTATTTTTTTTTCCCTGTGAAAATGCAGGTCAAAAATGTTCATTTCGAGAAATCACAGTTTTATAAAGTGTCATTCGTTCCATACATGCTCGTCATCCCGTCACCCGCACCGGTACTGCCCATCCCAAAGCGATCAGCGGCCTCGC
>NW_010446532.1:0-502 GCF_000710305.1 Buceros rhinoceros silvestris | reverse complement strand
CGAGGGCGCGGGGACGGGCTGGCTTGGAAGAGCTGCCCTGACCCTTGACCGGTTCGGGGTTTTTGGGTTCCGAGGGCACGCAAGCGCATCGCTGTGGCCTTTGCTATCTGGACCCGCTCCACCTGGGCACCACCGGGGACAAGGTTCAGCATCACCGTGGGCCAACCCCTGAAATCCCGGCACACAAAGATTGTCCTGGGAGAGCCATTGCTCTTGAAGGCCCCTGAATGCCAACCAAGCCCTGCCCCAGCACAGCTGAGCAGAGCCACTGGCGCCTGTGGCACTACCAGGAGCTCCCTGCTTGCCCCCCTCTTTCTCATTGCCCTGACTTTGGTGACACCAGGAGCTTTGGTTTCCCCTCCAGTGGTCCACAGGGACCCTGAGCAAGCAGAGAAGGGGCAGCCCAGACCTGCACACCCCGCCGCTCCTGACCCCAGCATCTCACCGGCTTTGGAGCTGCTCGGAAGGGCAGCATTTCTTTTCCACCACTGGCATTTTCGGG
>NW_010446531.1:0-501 GCF_000710305.1 Buceros rhinoceros silvestris | reverse complement strand
ACAAGCCGGGATGCTCTCAGCTTTGGCTGGCACGATGCAGGACAGCGTAGCATTGCTCAGCGCGGCATGGCTCAGCGTGGCTCAGTCTGGCTCGGCAGGTCATGCTGGGGCTCGCTGCAGCATTTCAGGCTGATTACGGTGGGTTCAGGGCGTCCTGTGGCCGCGCAGGCAGAGCTGGTTTCTTCAACACCGAGAAGACACAAGAGCCGCCCACACGATGTAGCGTAGAGGAGCTAAGAGCCACCGCTGTAATCAGGGAGGGTGGTCCCTGCGTCCCCGGTGGTCCCTGACTCCCTGTCTCTGTCCTCCCAGGCACCAGCATCCCCGGGGACCCACCGTGCCTCTGGGTGCTTCTCCTGGCAGCTGCGGCCCTGGCAGTGGCTGGAGGTTCCTGAGCTAAGACAACAATGAGGAAAAGGCATCGGGAATGGGGACCAGAAGCTTCGTAGCGATGGGGGGCCTGGGCGGGACAGCAGGAGGGGCGGGGGGCACCCGAGTGGG
>NW_010446530.1:0-503 GCF_000710305.1 Buceros rhinoceros silvestris | reverse complement strand
CGCTAGGTGAGGTGGGGGAGCGAGGATTGATGTGCCGCCTCCCCGCTGCGTTTCCCTGCCTTCACTCTGTTCCCAGGCCTCGGCCTAGCCCGTACCCTTGCCCCCCACCGTAAAATGAGCCTCGTCTGCTTCTAAAATGCTACTTTAAAGGTTTGGGACTGACATTAGTTTTGGGAGGAGGATCATTCTTACATTTGTGATTAGAACATGATGATTAATCTGATTAACTGCAACTGAAAGAAACCTTTAGTTTTTATAAAGCCTTGAGTAATTTTTTTGATCTATGGGTCTGGTGGTTTTTTTGGTGACTTTAAAGCTCTTGATTATAGTGCAAAAAGAATCCTGAAATTAGAATATCTTTTAACTGTTGATCCTTTAGATCAGTTTCACTGATCTAAAAAAAAGTGTGCTATGGTAGGTATAAGCACATACCCTGATGACATAGGCTAATAGCCATGATGATAATGAAGAAAAATATATGGTAATGAAAGAAATTACTCCTC
>NW_010446529.1:0-502 GCF_000710305.1 Buceros rhinoceros silvestris | reverse complement strand
CTCTAAGCCAATGAGGTCCAAACAGCAGCCTCTGGGTCAAAACCAGCCTGCTGATTTTTCCTCTGAGAAGGTAAGGAACAGCTGTTTGAGCAATAAGTCCTGCCTGGATAGCCATTTCCTTCCTTTTCCATATAATTGGTGTAAAAGTGTCCATTACAGTGTATTATAGTGCTGTGAAGTGGCTGAGGAGGTGTCTTCCTGCTAGGTACCCAGCCCTGCACTGTCCCAAGCTGCTGCCACCATTGCGTCAGCTCATTATGAATGGGAAAGCCCCAGTTCTGGGATCTAGCTTACCCACGTCTGAAAGCTGATTTGAACTAAAAGGCACAGGAAACAGAATGAGCAAAACAAGCAGCTTGGTGTTTCAGGGTAAGTAAATGAAATTACCTTACTAAGATAGCTGAACATAGCTAATGTTGGCTACTCTTAGCATAATGCAGGCCAGATCAAGAAGCACTGGTTCATCAAGAAGTCTTCATCTAACTCACAGTGTGGAACAGAC
>NW_010446528.1:0-502 GCF_000710305.1 Buceros rhinoceros silvestris | reverse complement strand
TAAAAAAATCAGAACATGATTCACGAAATCCCCTGTTCTCCCTAGCAAGAAAATGTCAGGTGGCCACAGCCCCAGTGGCAATGCTGAACGGGTTATTTTCTAGTGTGCCGCAAGTCGAGTGCCATGGCTTTGTTGGAGGGGTGAGACACGGATCCTATGCAGCTGCTCGTCTCAAAGTCACCGTGCATATTTAACCGGTGATGTATTAAGACATAATGATAAAATGAGCACTGAATGGTTCAGATTTATTTTAATCAGCACACCGAGCATTACAGATCACCTCAGATAAGAGTGATGCTTTCCATGAACCATTTGACAATAATCTTTCTTCTTCGTTTTACACCTCGTTTCAAGAGGTTTTTCTAAAATTCTGTTTCCCAAGAGAAATCTTGCTGAAGAGATGTGCAGCCTTGCCAGAGATTTGCTTTATGTTAATCTTAAACTGACAATTCAGCCTCAGCGTTTGAGACCTGATAACCTACTTTTCTAAAAAAAAAAAAAA
>NW_010446527.1:0-502 GCF_000710305.1 Buceros rhinoceros silvestris | reverse complement strand
CCCCGAAATCATAGCATGGCTCTTCACAGAAATTCTGTATCAAAAATGGAGAAATTGGCAGCAGGTCTGCTTGGGAATATACTGACTGGACAACAGGGTTCCTCTTGTAGTCCATTTGCTGCCAGTAGCAAAACTGGCTTTGCCAGTTAACTCAGAAATGGAATAGTACAGCAAGTCTGTTGAAAAGTGCTGTATCTGGGGTGACATCAGTTTCACTTTCCAGCTGAATTTGCCTCTGAAGCATTTTATATGAAGTCATGTCTTTTTGACTGCATCTCTGTGGGAAGAATGGCCCAAAACTGAACGAAAGAACTGCAGCTCTGGCTCTCTGCAGATAGCGCTGCAGCTAGTAGACGTAGTAGATAAAACGGGAAACCTATTACACCTTGAGATAGAGTGACTGAGACTGCGTGGAAAATTTTTTTATGCTTTAGTCTTGCATGACAATCATTGAAGAATTCCTGAAAAATATAAAAGAATTATGAGAAAGACAGACTAATCT
>NW_010446526.1:0-502 GCF_000710305.1 Buceros rhinoceros silvestris | reverse complement strand
TCGTTAAGCATCCTGCTTAGGCAGCGCTGTGTGGCCTTGGGGAACCGCAGCAGCCGCTGGGGATGGAGGAGCCACCTTTTGCGGCAGAGCTCACCTAATTCCCAGCAAAGTAATGGATGGGTCTGGAGATGTGCTGTGTTACCCCGCCAGGCTCCAGTCTTGTTGGAAAAATAAGTCAAATAAGTGGTTGAGCCATGGGAAGGCACCTCGCTGCACTGGTTTCACCCCCAGAACATAAAGGGCTGGTGGGGGGTTGGAGGGGCCTCGCCGGCTGTGGTGGGGCCTGGGGCGAAGGCTCCGCTCCAGCATCTCTCCCTTCCCTCTCCGCAGGTCCACCGGCCCCGCTGCAAATGGCAGCTTCCCCACAGGGACCGGGGGTAAGTGCCATGGACGCGGGTGGTGGGCAGCGGCGTTCCCAGGGGATGGCCCGTGCATGGGTGATGTGCTCACGGTCCCGTCCTCGGCCAGTTTTCACGGCTGCTGTGGCCCCGGGGCACCGAGT
>NW_010446525.1:0-502 GCF_000710305.1 Buceros rhinoceros silvestris | reverse complement strand
GAGTATCTTTCTGCCTTTTTCATTCCTGTCAGCTGCTCCTTGGCCAGAATGAATCGGACTCGGCTGTAATTTTTATGATTTAAACGATGTCCAGAATCATCTGGGGCTTCGGTCTCCCCCCGAGCTCTCCAAGTTTCGGAAGGACCCCGATGTCTCCTCCATCCAGAGGAGAGGGCGATGGTGGGGGCTGGCAGGGCTTTGGGGAGCAGAGCCCGGAGCAGAGCCCAATGCTCACGGCCACCCAGGGTCAGCATTAACCCAGCTCCTTCCCCAGCTCCTCGGTGCCTGTCATGGGGTCAGTGAGGTCTTGACTGTGATGGGGAGACACTGAGCTGATCGGGGCTGGACGGGAGCTCTGCGAGGGGGGGCGTCGCTCGGTGCCCATTTCCAGATCACTACGTGACACGCGGGGAGAGCTGGGAGTTGTAATCCGAGGGGAGGTGGGTGCGATGCGTGTGGACATGGACATGCTTCTGCTCTTGCTCCTCGATAAAAGGCTTTG
>NW_010446524.1:0-503 GCF_000710305.1 Buceros rhinoceros silvestris | reverse complement strand
GTTAATTAGAGGTAATTAGAGGTTAATAGGGTGGTCAGGGGGTAATTGGGGCAATTAATTGGGGTAATTAGGGGTTAATGAGGGAATTATGGTTTAGTTGGCATAATTAATTAGGGGTAATTAGGGGTTAATGGGTAATTAACGAGGGCTCGTTGGGGTATTCAGGGATTAATGGTGTAATTATGGGTTAACGGGGTAATTAATTAGGGGCAATTAAGGGTTAATTGCTGCAATTAGGGATTAATGTGCTGATTAGGGGCTTAATTATGGCATTTAATTAGGGGTGATCAGGTAACCAGGGGTCAATTGGGGCAATTAGGGGTTAATGGAGTGATTAGGGGGTTAATTGCGGTGATTAACGGGGGTAGTTGGGTATGTGTGAGTTAATTAGGTGATTAATTAGGGGTTAACGGGGTCATTGGGGTTAATAATGGTGATTAATCGGGGTGATTAGCTGCTAATTGGGGCAGGAAAGGGTTAAGTGCAGTAATTAGGGGGCCTGG
>NW_010446523.1:0-502 GCF_000710305.1 Buceros rhinoceros silvestris | reverse complement strand
GATTTTGATCCCTGGTTGCTCAGGCAGGTTCTCTGTATTCCTCTCGGGTTACCTGTCCTTGCTTACACCCTCTGTAGGCTTCGTTTCTGCGTTTGAGTTTGTCCGGGAGCTCCCTGTTCATCCATGCAGGCCTCCTGGCGTTCTTGCCTGACTTCTCTTTGTCAGGACGCTTGTTTGTGCTGAGCCTGGAGGATGTGATCCTGGAATATTAACCAGCTTGGCCCCTTCTTGGGCCCCTCTTCCCTCCCAGGCTTTATCCCATGGTATTCTACCAAGCAGATACTTGAAGACGACAAAGCCTGCTCTCCTGAAGTCCAAGGTAGTGAGATTGCTGTGCACCCTCCTTACCACCCTAAGGATCTAGAATTCCACCATTTCATGGTCACTGCAGCTAAGGCTGCCCTTCCCCACCAGCCCCTCCTTGTTGGTGAGATCAAGGTCCAGCACAGCACCTCTGCTCTTTGGCTTCTCGCTTGGAGAAGGACGTTATCATCGATGCAAT
>NW_010446522.1:0-503 GCF_000710305.1 Buceros rhinoceros silvestris | reverse complement strand
TTTTCATTGCAAAGTACAGAAGAAATACCCCTAGATGGGTAACCCCTAACTTACCTGTCAGGACAGAAATGGTGCTCTGCCAGACAAAGAGGCATGTGTACAAAATTACTTTACTCGCTTCAGATAGTCAGCTTAAGGCACTACTGAGAGAGTACTCAATGTAACTGAGCATTAATATGGTCTGTGTGTCGTACAAGTGGCATGACTTATTAAGTATTAGAAGAACCAAGACCATCTGACCTCAATAAAGAAAAAACCCACACTTACCTCTAAATCTTTTTCTTTGGCAGCTAGTAATTCTTTATGTCTTTTTAAGCAAGCCAAGAGTTCCTTCTGTTTATTTTCATAGTGCTGCAAACAGCGTTTACTGTTTTCCACTTCTGACTCAGCTTGGTTTAATTCATCCTGTTTGGAAGAAATCAAGATGTGAGCTCTTTGGGGTAGATTCCTAAGCATCTCACTTAAACATTTGCTAAACAGCTTCTAAAACCTTTCTGGGCAAC
>NW_010446521.1:0-501 GCF_000710305.1 Buceros rhinoceros silvestris | reverse complement strand
TGGCTGCCGTGCATGGTGGTGTTGTCATTCATTTCTCTACAGGTATTATTTCCCTTTAGAAATTGGAACAAGAATTGTGGAATCAGGTCAGACCTACCAGGAATCTGCAGTTCGGGAAAATATTTTTGGCCCTTGAACTGCTGATCAAATGAGCACTGACACGTTCTCCACCCACACATGCTGGGAATCCTCTGCTGTGCCCAAGGATGGGGCCAGTCACCGTTTCCGTAGGGAGCACAGAAGTCTTCTCCAGCGTGGAGCTT
Organism: Buceros rhinoceros silvestris; assembly: GCF_000710305.1. Lineage (NCBI taxonomy): Eukaryota > Metazoa > Chordata > Aves > Bucerotiformes > Bucerotidae > Buceros > Buceros rhinoceros. The sequence continues at coordinate 238 of NW_010446521.1, read as the reverse complement.
CATAGCAGCTCAGCTCTGAAATCTTTGGGTTGGCACCTCCTGCTCCAGAGCTTTCAGACCTGGGAACAGCATCCTGCTTCATTACAGGAGCTGTGAAGGACCCACGGAGGAGAACACAAAGAGGCAGGTGACCCCTTTTTAAAATTTGAAGCCTGCTTTCACCATTGGTTTTTTTGGCTGATGCAAATTTGGAGTAAACCTGCAGAATTCCTACCAGCTGCAGCAGCAAATCAAAAGA
>NW_010446520.1:0-502 GCF_000710305.1 Buceros rhinoceros silvestris | reverse complement strand
ACTTTACAATATCAGACTACGGGATCGAGTGCAGTGGAAGATTTGACCCAGAGAGCTAAGCTGGTCTGCTTCACCAAACTTAGACCTCTTCTTAATCAATACTTTAACAAAGCTCTCCTTGATTTGCGCCTGTTTCTCCTCTCAGTCACTAGTGTTCCACAGCATGAGCTGTCACCAGTTTGATGGGCACCAGTGTAAAGACTTCTAGACACAAGGACATGATGGTTATACTTTCTGTCACAAAAGCCAGATCTGAACATATGTAGATGCTGGAATAAATTTCCAACTCCCATCTTTTCAGTTGAGTGTTTTGAGCCACTTCTTCATGTAACTTAGCCCAAAGAGTATGAAAAACAGAGAAGGTGGAGCACAAGACAATCCTGTACTTTTGTTGTGTGACATCTTCCTCTTCTTCCCAAGGCTGAGCAATGCAGGGGAGGCGCTTGGAAATTGCTCTCCCAGCCTATGTTTCTATATTAATAAAAATAAATAATAAAATAAA
>NW_010446519.1:0-503 GCF_000710305.1 Buceros rhinoceros silvestris | reverse complement strand
GTTATTTGGGGGTGCTGGGGGCGGAGCTCAGCCCCGCCGTGCCCGTGTCCTCCGTGTCTCCGGGATGCTGAGCAGGGATGCTCGGGGGCGGGGTGGCTGCCCCCTCCCCAAAGCCTCTCCCTGGTGGCAGCTGGGTCTCCCCTCGCTGTCCTGGCTGCTTTTTCCCCTCCAAGCCCTGGGCTTTGCTCCCCCCTCCCCGAGACAAAGGAAAAAGAGAGCAACCCCCGCTCTTCTTCCTCCTCCTCGACTGCATTCCCAGTACCACCAGTGCTCCCAATGCCGAATGGAATGAGGTGGGAAGAGGTTTGCTAAACGCTGTCTCCTGTCCTGACCCCTCCACCCTGGGCAGAGGTGGGGATGCTCTGCAGACACCCCAGGAGTGAGCCCCAGCTGGGGGTTCGGGGCTCTGCCCCGCCACAGGGCGGAGGCTGGGGGACGCGTTCCCCTGTGCCTGGGGAGGATGAAGGCCCTGGTAGATTTGGGTAACTGATCCCGGGGTTCAC
>NW_010446518.1:0-502 GCF_000710305.1 Buceros rhinoceros silvestris | reverse complement strand
TGGGGGGTTGGGTGCACTAAAGATGTTTAAGCTCTTGAAAAAACAAAGTTAACAAGGCCAGCTGATTTTATTAGAATAAAAGCTATCGTAAGCAGCAGGAAGCTTTCATCAACAAGACACTAAATAAAGTTTCCAGGACTGCTTTAAAATATTCAAGTAGACATTTTAAAAAAGGAAATGGATAACTCCATAAAGCCATTTGTGCAAGACAGACTTGCGCTATTAAGTCAGTACCTTATAGCCGGATTAGTCGTGGTAGCAGTATTTTCATTTATTTTGGTATATGTGAATCAGAATACTTTTACTCAGCCTGTGCCAGGTACAGGTGCTGCCAAGGAAGCAACCACTCAACGACGAGTTCTACATATTGCTTATCAGCCTCTATTACATTAGCATTTCCTTCTGAACTTACCCACTTTCCTTAGCTCAACATGACAGAAGTATTTCATAGGTCACGCAAGCAGAATTTTAACTGCCTTATTATTAACTTTGCAGAAGGTGT
>NW_010446517.1:0-501 GCF_000710305.1 Buceros rhinoceros silvestris | reverse complement strand
ATTTAAAAGTGTTTGCAGAAAATAATATCACTAATTTAGTTCAAGTGGGTCTACAGCATAGGTTAAGTTGCTAGATAAGGTTATCAACTTTCTGTTCTGCTGATTTAAAAGATTTAGAAGTTTAAGTTGATTTGCTGAAATGTTCTCAAGTGTATCATTGTGAGTAGGCAAAATGATCTCAGATTAGTTTTTGAACAGTTTTAATAGCAGGGTATTATTTACTGACAGGGTGTTTTTCTTTCAGCTATTCCTTTAGCTTTACATGCTCTACAGATTTGGAGATAGATCAAAAATAACACCCCAGTATAATGATAGGCAGAAGTACAAATCAGTGTAGTCTGCAATCAGCAAGGCAAGCAAATAGAAAGCTAATATATACCATGTATTTAAAAAACCTCATTGTTCTTTGATATTTCCTTCCAAGCAGTTTTGTGTATCTCATAAGCTGGTTGTTATGTAGTATTTTTTCCCTATTATTCTATGTTTTATCTTTTTTTTTTT
>NW_010446516.1:0-501 GCF_000710305.1 Buceros rhinoceros silvestris | reverse complement strand
GCAAAAACACAGCGCCAAATAAAAGAGGAATCGGGTTGCCTGTGATGCTGCAGTGAGCTGGCTGTCGCTACGCACAGACACGCTCATCTTTTCAGCTGCAACACCATACACCCAGGTCCCTTCCTCCCTCCGCACAGAGCCCTGCGTTTGCTCACTCTCCCTGCAGGCGTCAATGTTTAGACTAGTGGCCATGTCAGAAGATGGTTTGAATGAGGATAATGCTGAGGCAACATCAAAGAGATTTCAAAAGTTTGGTTACACTGAGGAAAGGGCCGAGATGGGTGGTGGGATGCAGCGTTTGGGGGAGGGGGTTAATATGGAATTTTTATTCTAGCTGTGGTGGAACAGTTATTAACAGCAGATATTTCTTCTGTCAAGGGATGTGCACGAAACCTTCTGTGCTGCTGGGAAAAACCTGTTAGAAAACCACACTTCCCCAGAAATCTTTTACGTTCAGAGGCTCTCACTGAACAGGCGTGTGAGTACCCCAAGCTATCCTGA
>NW_010446515.1:0-501 GCF_000710305.1 Buceros rhinoceros silvestris | reverse complement strand
TGTCAGATGTGGGTCAGGTCTTGTGGCATGAACCTCTTAGCTGGTATCTCTTCATTCACTGGTTCCTGCCTGAAAGGATGAAACAGTCTTTTAGCCACAGGGTCTCTAGTTCCTTTGTCCCAGTTGGTTTTAGAGTCATGGCAGTGTTGGATAAGAGCAAATGCTGGAATAATGCTCTTGATGTGTGAAGATCAGGAGAGGTTCAGTGAGCCCCTAAGGTGTGTACACCACTTCAGGAAGAGGGATTTTATGGGTGTTGATAACTAGCTGGTATTTAGGAGGCCAAAGAGGGGTTCTGAGCTCGTCTTATTAGAAAGAGGCGGCATTCGGGATGCCGGCCTTGGATGCTTCTGGAGTTGCTGGCCGTGGGTAAATGCTCTTTACAGAAGGAAAATAAATTTCAGGTTGGCCTTGCAGAATTCTTCCTCCACGCTTTTGATGAGCTGGGAGGACCAGGTTAGTTTTGTGGCAATAATGGAGGTGGCTTTCCTCCTAATTTAC
>NW_010446514.1:0-501 GCF_000710305.1 Buceros rhinoceros silvestris | reverse complement strand
CTTGCAAGACACTAATGTACTGGGAGAAGGGAGTGGGGTGCTGGGGAATTTGTCTGCCCAGTAAAACCAGAAAGATAGTACCAGGAGTGAGGGAGAGAAAGGCAAAGCAGGGAAAGGGGAAGAAAGATGCCAGGAGGACGGAGAAGAGGGGCATGGACCAGCAGGATTAGCAATGATAAACTCACAGCTAAACTGGGCTTATGTCAGCATGTATTACCCACGAGTGACAGGAATGATGGGCTTGCTCATCCACCATTTATAAGTGGCAAATTCTCCCTCCATCCTGTTTACTGTGAATTAGCTGGCATATGTCTAATCGTCTTTGCAAGCGCAACGCGACTGGCAGAGATTAAGGCCCTGCTCCTCCTCCAAACCAAGCACTGCACTTCACTGCAAGGCAGGGGGACCGTGCCTTTACCTGGCTGCTCAAGGACAGCAGGACTGAGGGTACAAAGGATGGCACTCACCTCCACAAAGGACATCCCCCCTGTCCTCACAGAC
>NW_010446513.1:0-502 GCF_000710305.1 Buceros rhinoceros silvestris | reverse complement strand
GGCTGCGGCTGGAAGTCAGCGCTCAGCAGGGCTCGGCTGCTCTGGGGTGAGCAGAGCTCCCAGGCAGATTCACGCAGTCTCAGCATTCCAGGGATGTTCCAAACCATGCATGGAGACAGATGTCTTCCCCAGGAAATTATCTCCCCCATAAAATGTCTTTTTTTTTTTTCATGCCAACCTCCCCAGTACCTCACTTGCTCTAGGGAGCAAGGGGCAGGGTTACCAACAGCCCACGAGCCTCAGTCGATGGCTGCCCGGGGAGAGGCAGCCAAAGTGCTAACATCACTCTGAAACATTAATTCTTTCCTTTATCACCTTCTGCCCCAGGATATGAAAGTATTCCGTGCATGCCTACAGCTTGCTCCTCCTTTGACTGTGGGCATCGCCATCCGCAGACAGCACCGAGGAGCAATGGGCGGTGCAGACCGGAGAAGCAAACTGACCACAGTCAAACCCCCGTCCCCAAAAAAGGCAGGACTCCAGCTCCTGCCAAAATTCAGAA
>NW_010446512.1:0-501 GCF_000710305.1 Buceros rhinoceros silvestris | reverse complement strand
GAGATAACTCAAACTTCTAACTTCTCCTGCCTGGAAAAGTGGTTCTGAAACCCAGCGGGGCTCAGGAGAGGCAAATGGCTGGAGGCTTTTCGCAGGTTGTTTTGCCCCTGAAGAACCAGCAAGGAGCAGAACTGGGGTGTGTGGAGGCCACCTCCCGCTTCCAGAAAATGACAAGTAAAGTGCCGGCACTTCGAGTTAAGCCAGGCCAGGTTCTCTCTTCCCCCCTGGGGCTGGATTTCCACGCTCAGCTCACATTGCAAGCCTTTTGTCTGGAGGGGGCTTGGGACTTGAATTGTGTTTAAAACTCTGAAAAGACCAGCTCCTTCCCACAGAGCCTTTGTTTCCCACCCAGCACCGAGCCCTGCGCCCGCTGCCGGAGCTTTCCACCGCGCCAAGCCACCACCAGCTCTGCTTGGGCATCTTCGGAGCCAGAGCGACCTGGCAAACCTCTGTCCTCGCTGGGCTGTGGCAGCTGCTCTGGCCCGAGGAGCGGGCGAGCGG
>NW_010446511.1:0-501 GCF_000710305.1 Buceros rhinoceros silvestris | reverse complement strand
CCTTGATTACATTACTGATTTGAAATTGAAGAACTGATCTGAAATTACTTTTAGGAAGAAAACTAACTGGTATATTTAAATGGTATATGTGCCTCCCTTATCTACAAAGCAGCCTATTCATCACACTTGCAAAGCTGTACAATGCAAAGGGAAGATCATCCTGCTGCACACAGTAACAGATGCACAGAAGCACCTGCTACATCCCTTTTATTAAATCATGGCTTTTGTTAAGCTGAAAAAAACTTCAGTTACGGGGCACAGTAGTGATTTGCACAGCTTATTGACAGCATATACTTTCCATTTGCATTCCGTGGAGTAAGCCTGTGGAGTCCGTGAGGGGCAGTTTGAGAAAAAACAAGCCCATTGTCGATAGGCTTCATTTCACTGCACAGTGATCTACAGCCCAGAGGTGGCAGCTGGATAATAAAGTCACTGTTCTACTGGACCAGAACAGAAACCATTGGCTGCAGCATTGACTGTTGCATTGATCAGCAACATTTC
>NW_010446510.1:0-500 GCF_000710305.1 Buceros rhinoceros silvestris | reverse complement strand
GCTGAATTCTGATGCACCACACGAAAGGTTCCTGTTGAAAATATTTGGCCTTCAGTGCATGTGTATATGTTCATACTGCAATGTAAACACATACATATTTATCTCTCCTGCACTTCTGTAAATGAAATGGTGGTTAAAATCATAGAGGATGTGAGTACTTGAAGCCTAATGACTCCAAACATAATGTGCTTGTTTTTATAAGGCTATCATTACTTGTCATGAATAAACTCACCCAGGTCTCACAAAACCATGCAACATTCTGATTTCTCATGCCTTGTCAGTAAGAAATGTTCTGCAGCTTAAATACTGCCTGGTCCTGACTGACACGATGCGACTGTTCCCCGGCCTCCCTCCCCCTGTCTTCTGGGAAGTCACAGATGGGCCCATTCGGTTGGTAAGGGAGGAACACAACCTTGCATCCTTCCCCATGGCCCTGCTGCCTCAAACAAACTACAAAGTAAAAGATCACAAATGCTTCGGTTTGGTTCCAGAGTCACTGA
>NW_010446509.1:0-500 GCF_000710305.1 Buceros rhinoceros silvestris | reverse complement strand
CAGCACCAGGCCTCCACATGGACATGACCCAAGGGCTCCCTACAGACCCCAACCCCGCTGGGACACCACACTGGTTGTCCTGCTGCCCCCTCACCTGTCACGGAAGAGGAACTTGATGCCAGCCAAGGCTACAAGGAGCAGCAGGACGAGGCGCAGCAGGTTCAGCCTGTGGCTCCGCTGGAAGGCCATGGCTGTGGGGCACATGCAGGGCTCTGGCTGTGGGGGTGACCCTCTGCAACCCCACACACCCTGCCCTCCTCCCCTGACCAAGGCAGCAGGAGACCCAGAGGAAGGGGACATGGGGAAAACCCGTCCCGCCACCCTGGTCCCCTCAGGGACACGCACAGCAGTTCCCTGTGTCCCTCTTACCTCATGTGCCCCAGCACAGGGGCCGGTGGCTGGACCTGCCTGTGCCTCTGCCCGCAGGACGCAGCCTCCTCGGGCTCTGCAGGCGCAGGAGGAAACAAGGCGGTGGCTGCAGGGCAGGTCCCTGCTGGGGA
>NW_010446508.1:0-501 GCF_000710305.1 Buceros rhinoceros silvestris | reverse complement strand
CCTTTCTGACCCCTCTGTTTGTAGATTAAATGTTCAAACAATTGAGAAAAAATATTTTGAAAGATATTTTTTAAAGTAATTAACTAACATGAAATGAGAAGGCGTTTATTCGAACTAATACAGCACTAACTTCACAATGTTATGCACAGGGAAAAAAGCAAGCAACAGGAACCACATATGCTATCTGCAAGCCAGGGTAAGATATGTATAATGATGAATTAATGTATATAAAAAAGTGCAAGGAATCAATGAGAATGTGTAGCTTTCACATATCCTAAACAACAAATGCTTTCTAGTATACTTCATTCATTCATCCACCCATCCAATTGTGTCCACTGAACAGTTTAATGTTAGGTTGCTAACTTGTTCAAAAATAATATAACTTCCTTCTGAAGTAAACTATTCCATGCATTCAAAAGGAAATTTAACAAATAAAAGCTCTGTGAACAGCTGCAAAGCATGAAGTAAAAGTTAAGAATATGGCTGCAAAATTATAAATTT
>NW_010446507.1:0-501 GCF_000710305.1 Buceros rhinoceros silvestris | reverse complement strand
TGCTGGCTGTGAAGGGGGAGCTGTGGGGCAGAGCAGTGCGGGGGCAAGACAAGGGTCCAGTGGGTGGCTGAGGACCTAGAGGAGGGAGGGATGGAGCTGCAGATGCAGTGCACAAGAGCAGCGTGTGCAGTTTGGGAGGGAGGGATGCTGTTGGACTGGATGACTTGCTCCGTTCCTCCTTCTCAGGAGATTTGCTCTGGCCCATGAAGCAGAGAGCTGGGAGACCCACCAGACATTGCTCTGTCTGGACAGCCCTTGAGTGATGGCTCTAACATAGCTCCACCTCGGTTCATGCAGTATATCATACACACTCCCTAAGTGCCTGGTGGCAGCTAGAGTGTGATCCATCACAGAGAGGTGAACCCCTGCAGTGCTGGAGCAATGGATCACCTCCTCTTGACTTATCCCGCTCTTGGAGCAGCTTCCTTGCTTGGAGACAACACACACACAAGGGATGGGCTCCTGGGAGGAATGGGGCAGGTGTTTTCCTGCTGGGTGGGG
>NW_010446506.1:0-501 GCF_000710305.1 Buceros rhinoceros silvestris | reverse complement strand
GTGTACCCGGATGCCTCGCTGGGGTGATGCTGGGGTCGCCGGGAGGGGACGAGGCTGGGCTGGGCTGGGCTGGCAGGGGGGACAAGGTCGCAGGGTTCTGCCCTGCGCGAGGGCGATGGAGGTTTCCTGGCAAAAGCAGCTCACCGCCCCTACCCCCCCTTTTTCCACCCCCCAGCGATGTGTCCTTCAGTGCATCGGCACGTAACCCCTTGCTCTGGCGAGGTGACCCCGCTGCCGGGAAACGCTGCTATCGGTGTTTACCCGGCCGGTACCAAAGTCTAACCCCCGCCTCAAGCAGAAATCGATGGCGTTTTTCCAGGGGAGGGGCAGGAGCAGAACCAGGGGGTGAAGTTGCAGTGGGTAGGTCCTCACGCCATCATTTTTTCCTGGTGGGAAGGACAGAACCGGAGATGTTTTCTGCAGAGGACTCGGTGAAGCAGAGTCTTGTTGCTCGGAGTGTTTTTTTCTGCCTGCACGGAGCGAGGGTGGTGGAAATGAGCT
>NW_010446505.1:0-500 GCF_000710305.1 Buceros rhinoceros silvestris | reverse complement strand
TCCTCCTTGCCCATTGTGTCTTAATTATTAGTGATAAGCCACTGCCGGAAAGCAGAGAGTGGGCTATGTGAAATTTAGCCACCCTGGTTAGATCAAGGGACCCCCCTGAAGTTCCCTTCTCTAGGATTTTGAGCGTGCTTCTATCCCTGCACCTCAGTGGCAGATAACTGGACTTAACAGGTTTGAAGTTAGCTTGATGCTTTGCCAGCGGCCCTCAGCTCCTCGCCCTTGGTGCTTAGAGCGTTAGTGAAGAGAGCCAACAAGCTAATGCGTCATTTGACCACATCTTCTAGTTGCATACCATGGTTTCAGTACGGCCAATGACCTCAAAGGAGTAGTCCACACCTCCGCCGGTCATTTCAGTCAACACTTCGTGAATAGGCTTCTTGAAATCTTTAGGGTTGATGCAGTCGGTAGCTCCCAGCTCTTTGGCCTTGGCAAACTTGTCGCTATTGATGTCAACGGCAATGATGCGGGAAGCTCCAGCCGCCTTGCAGCCC
>NW_010446504.1:0-501 GCF_000710305.1 Buceros rhinoceros silvestris | reverse complement strand
TTCCCAAATCTTCGTCCGTGAAGCCGAGCCGTGATGATGATTTGATTACAATGTTAAATAACATTTGGATACCTAAGAACAAAGGCTAAGAACATTTCAGGGTGTGTTGCTACTAGGACTGACTCCTGAATTTGGCTTAAACTTCAAGAATTCATTAGAAATAAATAAAGAGGATAGAGGGGAGATGTGCAGAGGGGAGCTGAGGTGGGGTATTGTAAGTGTTTATTTGCTGTTATTTCTTCATAACAAAATAATTACATATTTATATTAATGGATATTAAATTAAATTTATTCAAATTCTCCAACCCAAAACTATCTTTTTATTGCCCACAGCAATGTGTATATTACTACATACCAACTAATGACACAGTTTTTCATCTTCAAAAGTTGATCATTTCTAGTGATAATGAACGCCTCCTGGATTTCAGGTTGCTTGTGGTATTTCTTTTTTCTCCCAAGAGCTTGGAATACATTCAAGCCATTTGACAAAACCCCTTTTTT
>NW_010446503.1:0-500 GCF_000710305.1 Buceros rhinoceros silvestris | reverse complement strand
TGTGTCTGAAGGAAGAGAAGGGAGCCACAAGAAGCTGTCGATTCACCTTCTGTGGTCCTGACAGACCAGATGCCGACACATCAGTTCTCTCCCTTCTAAGCGAAGAGTATCTCTGCCTTCCCTGAAGAGAGAGGTATTTTGCTTTCAAGAAGTACCCGTGTTACTTGATTGTCTTCTAACGACGCTGTCTTAGGAGCTTGCCATAGCTGCCCCTGTGGGTCGCAACGACAGCCTCTACTGAACAGTCCATACAGTGGAAAAAAAATTCACAGGAAGCAGTGCTTAAGTGTGGCATTGAGATATAATACATTAAAAATACTATCCAGGACAGCATAATGAAGACAAAGTGGTACGGTTCTGTAATTCACACAGACACGCACACACCGTCTCTCTGAAGATTTCTGTACTTGATGCTGAGCAAGAAAAAGCAGAGATTTCCCGGGACTCTTGCCAGAGAACATGTCAAAAACAGGAAACGTGCAAGTTGCTGTCTACAAGCA
>NW_010446502.1:0-500 GCF_000710305.1 Buceros rhinoceros silvestris | reverse complement strand
CTCTGGGCAACCTGTTCCAGTGCCTCACCATGACCACACCAAAAAATTTCTTCCTAATATCTAATCTAAGCCTAACCTCACTCAAGGAACATTTATCACACAGCTGTTGGCAAAGACTGTGCACAGGAGGTTGGAATGGTTGTCCTAACCCTACCAAGGATGCAACTGCAGTCTGAGAAAAAGCAGAAATATTTTCCCAGAGCACAGGATATCTCCTCTAGGGTTTCTTCACCCAGTTGACTCCTACAGAGATAGTGAGGTGGCCCATTTTCAGCTTCTTTCATGCTCAATTTTGCATTACTCCGAGGGATTAAATCATGCATTTTGCCAAAGCACCTGACCCTCTACTTCATCCAGAAAGACACCTTTCCTCAGTACCTGTGTTTTTATTTGATTACGCAGTGAAGAAAGATTACTCCAGTTTCCAGATAGCTCTCACCCTTGGCCTTCCTGGTCTTACCGTGATTGGTCAGGGCGATGAAGATTAAAATGAACCAAAG
>NW_010446501.1:0-500 GCF_000710305.1 Buceros rhinoceros silvestris | reverse complement strand
AAATTTGCTCTCTGCCATATACTCAGAGTGCCAAAGCTCAGTTTCTCTCAAGTGTGTGAGCCATGCCTGTCCATGTCAAAGAGTTTGGGCAGCAAATGTTAGCCTTGAGTGATCTAGAGCTGCTGCCAATAAAGATTTCCTCTTTAAAGTAACTTTCAAGAGTCAGTTTCTGTCACTTCTCTTGAAAGCTCTTGACCTGCCTGCAGTAAGGGAGAACCATCTGAAGATGCAAATCTTTCTGAAGCTTATGGTTTGCTGTCCAGAGGCTTTGTAAAGGGATGAGAAAGGATTGGAAGTGCTGTTTAGAATGATAAGAGCTTGGGAAGGGTATGTCTATTACTTCTGGCAAAGCTATTGCTGATTCATAATTGGGAGTAGACATGGTTCTGCCCTCATTACAGTTTAAATGAGATTCCTGACTAGGGCTGGGGGCAATTGAACTGTATTGGTTTGACATAATTGCTTGCATGTGCACTGAAGATGGTCTCTGAGGACCATGA
>NW_010446500.1:0-501 GCF_000710305.1 Buceros rhinoceros silvestris | reverse complement strand
CCTGCCGATGGGCGCCTGGGTTAGGTAATTTCCTTAGTGCTGCCTCTGTAAACAAACAGGAAGAACATTAAATTCTCACGAGAAAACGCTGGTAACAATACCGATCTTGTCGCTCCCTGAAAACACCAGCGGGGACATCTCCGACCAGGCTGCACTGTACCATCGCACCGACTGCATAAAAATTGGGAAATGCCCCTGGGCTGTGAGACTGGCGGGGAGGTGAGGAGCTGGTGCCTACTCAGAGCCTTTAGGGTCGTGTTTAGAAGGTTGTTTAAATACTGGAGTTATGTCATAATAATAAGATATTAGATTCCAGAATAAAAATCAGTTCTTTATGTCAGAGAATATCAAACAAAGGAGGACAGATAGGTAAGCCCTGGCACCAGTACACCCCAGTCAGCCCAGTTCTTCAGGGTGGGTTTTTTCACGCCATCAGAGCACGAGAGTCATGTATCTGTCAGCAGCCCAAAACAGTTTGATAAACTAGTAACTGATAATTTT
>NW_010446499.1:0-500 GCF_000710305.1 Buceros rhinoceros silvestris | reverse complement strand
GAGATGATGTCTCCCACCCCACCCCACTTTTCCCACCCGTCTCATGTCTCTGCAGCGGTCTGCTGGCTCTGCTCTCTCCAGCACATCAGAGCTACTTGCTTCATCTCCATGGCCCAGCAGACGCTCTCCTGGCTGAGCGTGGATTTGGTCAATGGTAACTGTCTTGCTCCATTTTCATCCCACCACCTTCACGTTTTCTCCTGTGCTGTCCTTCACACTTCCCATGGACATCTCATCACCCTCTTTGAGACCTGCCCACAGAGCTCCCCTCTATAGTGACAGCTGCAGAGATCACAGCTGGTTGTGACACTCAAGGCTTTGAGGCAGTATCCTCACGGAGAGTAGACTCTTCCGTGTCCTCGTGCTTTTCTGTCTATCTCACTGTTTGTTTCTGCTCTTAAATCCCTGGGCACCCTGAGTGGAAGAAGATGCCTCTTTGGTCTGTATGTATCCATTATAATTTACGATGCTGTTCTGGGTCCCAAGCAGAGTCTGTTGGG
>NW_010446498.1:0-500 GCF_000710305.1 Buceros rhinoceros silvestris | reverse complement strand
AAAAAAAAAGAAGTACCACTGAATATAATGTATCTAAATATTTGTTCAGGGTTAAGTGGTGTTGTCTAAACAAGCAGAAAAGCCCCTTTTTTATGTAGATTTACTCTCCCCATTAGGAGTGCCAGCCACATACTTAATACTACTTTATTTCTATGCTTTTCATTTCCTAGAAATCCCTTGTGTCGTTTTACAGACGCATGAGGTAAGCAATATTCTGACATCAGGTATTCACATGATCCATACCATCATCTGTTCAAGCTTTAGCTGACTAGCTGTTTCTACCACTCACCATAAATACACCAATGGGAAAGCACACGCTTCTCATCTTTTTAAGGACAAGACATGAAACTGGACGTGGTGGTGTTGATCAGCCTGTAATTACACCCCACGGGCAAGAGGCCACATCTGACTGCGGTAAACATCCGCCCGTACAGTCCGTGCCCTCGCTGTTTAAGCCTGTGGGCAACACTGCTGCCTCCAGCAGCTGAAATTTTACTTCT
>NW_010446497.1:0-498 GCF_000710305.1 Buceros rhinoceros silvestris | reverse complement strand
GATGGGGCAGGTTTGCATCGACAAGGAGGGGAGCAAGGGGTTAAATCCCACCTCCAGTGCTACTGAACCATCCTGCCCCTGTTTTATTAGTGCTGAGACAAAGCTGAGGCCTCTGCAAACAAAAAATGCGCTGCCCCAAAGCTTCCTCCAGCGTTGGGAGGAACCCCAAGAGCCCTCTGCAGGGCACAGTTCACTGCTGGTCCAACATCTGCTCACGCTTTCTTCAGCTCTGCAGTGACCTTCCTTAAAATTACAACAGCATTTCATCATTTCACACGTTAACTTCCCCACGTTCTATCACCACTAGCCAAAGCATTTCCCTCCCCCTCACCCCCCGGAAATGTGCCCTTGAATTCTTCCCTTTGAGGGAATTCCCCAGTTTCTGGAAAACGGAAAGAAAACTTACCTATTTTTTTCTCTTGCTTTCCTGTGAAAGAAAGAAAAAAAATTAGAAATAATTAAAAATACCGTCCCTTCCGAAGAGCACAGATTAAACCA
>NW_010446496.1:0-500 GCF_000710305.1 Buceros rhinoceros silvestris | reverse complement strand
ATCAACGCCTCTTTGAATAACACTATAAAAAGCCGCAAACATGTTGCTTCTTTTGGCACACACTTTTCATTTCAGAAGGAGAAGGACGAAAAGAGAGAACTCCTGAAGCAGTCGCCTCAGCAACTGGGTCATGTAAAGATCTTCTGCAGGGCAGGTAGGCTTTTCACTTTGCTGGTTACTGATGGGGTGGAAAGAAGCGGCATCGGGAGACAGGGAAAAAACCCTGGAATTCCCCCCCCCGCCCCAGCTCTGCACAGAAGGTAACTGCTGGTGAGGGAGGATAAAAAGCATCAAAGTGCCGAGAATGAAGGCCTCACTGGAATGCGGAGAAGAACCCAGAATGTCCCCCGGAGACCTGGTGACTCCCACCGTTTGCAGTCAGGCAGAGAGAACCAAGATGTCCCCTGGAAACTCGGTGACTCTTAAGTTTTGCAGTAGGCTTGAGCGCAGCACTGAAGCTGTCAGCCCTATGGATGCACACCCCAGAGAGAGGCTACGCA
>NW_010446495.1:0-499 GCF_000710305.1 Buceros rhinoceros silvestris | reverse complement strand
TAATTCCAGAAAAAGTTATATTTATGGTAAGTCCACGTGGCAAAATCTATTAATATCTTATCACACCGAGAGGATAAGTCATGGCAAAAAAAGACAGGTGACCCTGATCACTGCTCTTGCTGACAGCCTTAGAAAATATGGAAAATGAATCAACGTCCTGTAAGCCCTTGTAGAAATGCTTCAGGGGTCTGCTTAGTGCTTAATGCTATCTATCATGGCCTGGTAAAAATAAGTCAGCATTAATTCTACTGTGGTAAAAGTTTGCCTTTATTTTGAGGAGTGAAAAAAGGTAGCCTGCTGCAGACAGGGAGAAGAAGGAAAGATGCCATCCGAAGGAAAGATGCCATCCAAAGAAAAGCTAGAGAATTCCTCAATGAAGCTTTGAAGTCAAAGAAACCCATACAGCCAACACATACTGATAAAACAAGATGTATGCAACAACGAGTAATCAACCGACACAAGCTTTTTTCTTTACCTAAAACTCTGAAAGAGTTGCTTG
>NW_010446494.1:0-500 GCF_000710305.1 Buceros rhinoceros silvestris | reverse complement strand
GGTTACTGCTAGAAGAGATATAAAAGGTACAGGTGATGTTTAAGACAATCTGAATTTTCTATCAGTACATATGGAATAAGCAGTGTGTGAAAGACTTCATTCAAAACTGCCAGATGAGATTGTGGATTTCCCCTTGAGACAGGGCTGACATCAAAATTAGTTTTCCACTGTTTTGGCTCTTTGGAGCTCCACGACTCGTTACCTGGTGGTTTGCATGTGTTGCGAATGAGGAAATGAAATATTGCTTACAATATTTCACTAACAGTGAGGGCCCTAGTCTCCAGACCAGTCTTGCTCTCCCACTGCTGCTGGCAGTTTTGCCATCCATTCCTGTGGAATCAGGAACGAAGCTTTTAGAAACACAACTGGGATACTTTGGTTCCCCGACTAGTACAAGAGTGGAATTTTTCTGCACAGTTCCAATAGGTGAAGCAGCTAAAAGGAGGTCATAAAAGACTGATTATTTTAATACTCTTTGGGGAATGTACAGTTTTATAAAG
>NW_010446493.1:0-500 GCF_000710305.1 Buceros rhinoceros silvestris | reverse complement strand
ACAGCCCAAGCGCAGCACCGGGCATCTTTGGGGTGAACCTGCCCGAAAGGTGCAGGGTTTGGCCTGGGATCCTCACCCAGCACAGAGGCTCTTTGCAAATGAGTGAAGGCAAGACAAGTGCCCCCCAAGACGGGGTTTGGGGGTCCCACTAACCCACCGCTGTCCTCCTGCTGCATTGCTGCTGAGGGGTGCAGGGTGCCACCACAGCACCCACCACACCACTTCCCCGCAGGACCAGCGACTGTCAGACCCGCACGGCTATGCTGAAAGCCCCTGCAGCATCCTTCTCCACAGGGAGCGACCCCCCTTCTTTCTGCTGGATGTCCCAGAGACCCCACGGACGGGCCAGGATAAGAGGTTTGTGCCCAGATCCCAGCCATGGGGACTCATCCAGAAGCAGGTGCTGAGCCCTGCCAGCACACTGCTGGCTTTGGCACTGAAACGGAGACTCGGCTCTGGCTGGGACCCTCCTGGGCCACTCACGGTGTTTGGGCAGCTCC
>NW_010446492.1:0-499 GCF_000710305.1 Buceros rhinoceros silvestris | reverse complement strand
CACCCACCCTGCTTTCCCTCTCCTGTTTTCTGAGACACAAAAATAAATAAAGTCCACGGCAGGCTGTAGCGCTGAACCAACATTTAAAATGCAAAGTCTTGGCAGAGTTGTTCCCCCCTCCCTTGTCTTGCAGTAAAAAGATATAAACAGAATAAATTACCTCCCCACGCTGGCTTACGAGAGTCCCTCTCTCCTGACCTGAATTTTAAGTCCCGGCTTGGTTGGAGCAGGGAGCACCGGTGATTTATGAAAAGCCAGCCGCTTCTCTGCATATTTTCTCTGTTCAGCCAAGTGGTGGAATTTATCCTTCCTATACTATTACCGGCATTAATAACGGGGTGGCAAACGAGCCAGGCCGAGCCCGAAGGGACCCCTCAGCCAGGGCCATCGCAAAAACACTGAACTCTTACCACCCAGCCAGCAAAGCACCTTACCGCCTTTCATCCGACGGGGAAACTGAGGCAGGAGGACAGCCCGCACCTCCCTCCCGCGACGCTCG
>NW_010446491.1:0-500 GCF_000710305.1 Buceros rhinoceros silvestris | reverse complement strand
GGGTGTGCAGCTGAAGGAAGCAATAACCTCATAACCTGGTTCAGCTGCAGCCAGGCTGGCAGGTCTAGTCACAGCCTGAGAAACCCCTTTGTTTTTTGGGGTTTCTGAACTTGGGTCACCAAGGTGCATCAGTTACTGTCAGCAGGTCTGGGGGGTTGAGTGCGTGAGGCTGAGCATGCACGTGGACGGTGGTTATGCTGGTGGTTATGCTATTACCTTTGGGCTCAGACCTGATGAGGACTTAGATGTTGTCTGAGAAGGAATTGTTTCATCTCAGTTGGGGCAGGTTACACATGCCTGCACCAAATGTTTAAGCTGATGGATGCGAGACCGTTCTATCACTGTAACATAACTGTCTAACGAAGCTGTATCCACTGGATACACACACTGGGTGTGCCAAAGGGCCTGCTACGTAATCCTCCTGCTTTGGCCAGCTTGCTGTCGGTCTCCCTCCATCAGTAGACAGGAGCAGTAACTTGTTAAGCTTATTGTGGAAAGCT
>NW_010446490.1:0-499 GCF_000710305.1 Buceros rhinoceros silvestris | reverse complement strand
AGGTGCTGCTGCCTGTCGTCGTCCTCCTGCCGTGGTGGGGACGGACTGTGGGACACCAGAGCAGCACACGAGTCCTTCCCATCGCCTTCCTGCCTGCACAGGCAGTTACTGCCCCAGCCCTGCCCTGGGCCAGCCCACGGTGCTGTCCGGGACAAAGAGGAAGACTCTAACGGACACGAGGAGTGTCGGCTGGTGCTGGACACTTGAAGAAGGGGGTTGTTGCAGTTATTCTCTGCTCCAGCAGTAACCTCCTGGGAATGCTGCTGCTCATGCCGTCCTGCTTCACACAACTCCTCGCAGAGATGCTGCAGCTCTTGCTTGGGGAGTTCACCCAGATCCAGGCAGCTTGGGCGCCCTGCTGGGTTTTCCTGCCTCGCCTGGCCCTCCGTTCCCATCCCTCTGTCCTCACAGCGGGTCTGTCCTTCCTCCTGCAGGCATGAAGCGACCCCTGAGCCCATCCCACAACCCCGAGAACGGGGTGCGGCTGGGGGAGGGGGGC
>NW_010446489.1:0-500 GCF_000710305.1 Buceros rhinoceros silvestris | reverse complement strand
CCCCGGTTTTTTGGGGTCCCGCCTGGGGCTGTGCAGGCTCCTGCTGGGAAGCGGCCAGTCCTGCGCCGGAATGGGACGGCCCCTGGGAAAAACGCCCCGTGTTGCTGCGGGGTTTTAAAAAAACGTGATTATTTTTACAGCAATTTTCCAGCTATTTTGGGTAAGAAGGAAAATGTCAAGGGGAATCTCTTTTCATTATTATTTTTTCAAGTCTTTAGGGTAACTGTGCTTTTAACGCAGACACACATCTGAAAACCCTGTTTGATAGCGGGGACCCCACAAGTGCCGAGGGGTGTGGGCTCCTCAGGCGTCCATTTGTCCGTCCGTCCGTCTGTCATGTGGAGAAGGGGGTCTGCGGGTTTGGCCAGCAGTAAAAACCATCAGTAAATACATGCTCAAATGATAGCTGCTGTTTGCAGGGCCGGGAAAACTTGTCAGCGCAGCGGCTGCGGGTGCCGGGGATGGGAAGGGCTCTGCATCTGCTGGTGGATTGAATTCCA
>NW_010446488.1:0-498 GCF_000710305.1 Buceros rhinoceros silvestris | reverse complement strand
CATTTGTGACACACAGATACACATGTGGTATTAATTCAGATTATTCCCCCTGTAGTAGCAATTTAAGGCCCCTCCGCTCTTGGTGGCTTTTGCAAATTGATGAGTAGGGAAGGTGAAGTGTTACCACCACGTTAGATTATTATCGCTCATCTGGATTTTAAGAAGTAGCTCTTTAATTTCCAACTTCAATTTAGTCTACACAAGCAAAGTCCCATGCTCAGAAATGTAATATTTCTGTGCTCAGACATTCTGGAAACTTTGTTTTTTGTTTATCCTTCTTAAAAATAAGGATTCTCATAGTATATGGTACATATATAGCGTGATACATGAGGTACATGATACATGTATAACACGGTACATGTAATACATGATTTGGTGTTTTCCTTGTGATGGAAACTGGGATTCCTCACCACGACAGCTCATGGTGAAGCAAGATAAGCCGGGCAGGCAGGTTGTCACCTGTGTGATGAGAACGATTTGACAGGATTTGAGCAGGAA
>NW_010446487.1:0-500 GCF_000710305.1 Buceros rhinoceros silvestris | reverse complement strand
TATAATCGGATAGAAATAGGAAGTGGAAGAAGGTATGGCACTTCAGCATCAGTAGCAGGTACTGCTGCTCACACGCGTGGGATTGGCAATGAATTCTCTATACCGGTAGCAAAAAACCCCCAATTTGGTTGTTGGTCACTACTTGTGCGGTAGAAATGAATCTGATCGGACTGACGAGGCAGTGGAAAGGGCTACCAGCATCTCTTTTCTGGTTCCTTACACAGAGCTTCCTCCAGCAAACACCCACATCAGACACATATATATTCCATGGACTACTTGTACGAGTAAAGTTACTCCTCTCTATACGAGTGTCTGCAGGAGTAAGCCAATATATTGCCGTTACAAATAATGGCAGATAACACCAAACATTTACAGTGTATGTAAACTTCATCCATAAAAAGTAGTTTAACTGCAGTGCACACTGAATTTTCACCCAGGAAGATCTAGTGCATCTGATTTAAGCAAAAGTTCATTTATTTAAATTACAAAAATATTATTAT
>NW_010446486.1:0-500 GCF_000710305.1 Buceros rhinoceros silvestris | reverse complement strand
GGCATGGGCGTGTTTTGACGGCTGTGTCCTTGACTGCTCCAGGCCATGCTGGGTGGCTGTCCGGGGTGTGGGGGTCCCTGGAAATCTCCAATGTTCCCTGGTGTGGAGTGCGGCCGGTGTGGATGGTCTCCTGGACACGTATGGGTGACTGTTCCCCTGCACCGAGCCCTGCCTGTTGGGGAACCCCAGTCGAGGGGTTTTGGTCTGGCAGCAAAGCACGTGATGTACAGGCAGCATCACCCGGGTTTCCTCTCCTGGTGCGGCCCCTCGCTTCTCTCAGGTGGGACCCCCGCCGCCCCTGCATGCCCAGCTCTGCCGGAAGGGTTTGCACAGCCCCCGCTCCAGACAGCAGCTTGTGCCCTTGAAAGAGGGGCTGTGGTTGGTGGGCTGTGCCCAGCGCCACGCACAGAGCAGCAGGTGACCCCGGCAGGAGCACCATGGAGACCGGTATAAACAAACACAGCGGTGCCATATGGATCCCATTCCCTCTCCAGTGTTCA
>NW_010446485.1:0-500 GCF_000710305.1 Buceros rhinoceros silvestris | reverse complement strand
TTATGTTTGACAGTCTAAATCAAGGTCTTCATTGCAGTTTTAGGAACTGAAACATTGACAAATATTTTAATTGTGAAGCGATTGGTAGCGGCGTACCCAGGCATTCCTCCGGCCGAGTGCAGCGATGTTTCAGCTAGGGAAGAACTGGGATTACAGACAATAAGGGGTGATTTTCAATGCCATTATTAACGCGTTACATCATTAAAGTCAATGGCCACTAATTATCAACCTACTTTCATGTGGCTGTTGCGAAAGGGAGTCCAGCATCCAGCTCGGTGCCTGCGTTTGTTTTAGGCTCTTGGCGTCGCCGACCACAATTAAGCCTCCTTCGCGGCGAGGAGCCCGAAGGCTGCAATCCCTTTTGGTTTGCGGGCCTCCTAGCCGGGGTGCTCATTTTCTCATTTCAGAGCGAAGTTGGATAAAAAAGAAACCTATTTCCTGGAGCTCATTTGATACCTGGTGGGGATGCTATTCAGGTGACAAGGATACAGGCACAGAGG
>NW_010446484.1:0-499 GCF_000710305.1 Buceros rhinoceros silvestris | reverse complement strand
TTTTAAAGGTTAGCCCACATCTTGTCTTTAGGACTGATACATCTAAGCAAAATGGGTTTGAACAGGAGGAGCTGTTACTACCTTAAACCACATCAAGAGTGGAACATCCCTTTGAAGTCATCACCTCAAATATTTAAATCCATGTCTTCCTCTCTGTCTCGTGTAGGTGTCTCACCGACACACGTTGAAGCCAGGGTGCTGCTGGCACTGCTCAACTGCAGCTTCTTTTGTTCCCCCCAGCCAACTGGCTGTCACTTGCTTGCAGGAGTGAGCTGGCAGAGCTGAGGCTGAGGGAAGGAAGAGGGGTTTGTTCCATTCAGAAAGTTATTATAATCCCCTTTTCTCATTGCTTTGTGGAAAGAGGAAAAAGCACTCATTTTTTTCAGACTTGACTTTTGCATCAGCCCTTCAAGAGATTAGTCCCACTGGGTTGGGCTCAGTGACAATTTTTCCCCTCAGAAATATATCTCCTGTAATACCCAGTGTAATGCCAACAGCC
>NW_010446483.1:0-496 GCF_000710305.1 Buceros rhinoceros silvestris | reverse complement strand
CTCCTCTTCCTTTTTTGTTTTTAACATATTTCACTACGTTTTGCTTTTGTTTAATTTTCATAACTTTAATTCACGCCTTTTTTTTATGTTTTGTTTCTTTCAGTTAATCACACACAGACTTGCAGGCCAAGAGTGGACTTGGTGCTTTCATGTGTTAAGTTGCTTGAGTTTCCCACCCCGTGACCCTTCTCATAACATTGTGTGAGTGGACCAAAGTGAAAGAGAAAATGAGCATCTTCGGTGGCTGCAGCGTAACGCCGCGCTGTGTCTGTCCAGGAGGGGTTGAGGAAGTGACCTGACCGCCCACGTTGTGTTAAAGTCAACTAATCCCTAAAGATGTTCTGTTCTAAACCCAGCGATCGAGCGGCCGTGTGTAAAGTGACCGTAACTGTTTGTCTGAACTCATCTACCCACCTGCTAAACTGTTGCTTTCCAGATTAATTTGGTTTTTGTTGGCTGAGGTGACTGCCTGGGGCTCGTCTGCCCTCCCTGGCTG
>NW_010446482.1:0-499 GCF_000710305.1 Buceros rhinoceros silvestris | reverse complement strand
GTACTGAGAGGGCACTCATAAATCATAAAAAGATGGAGCTGTCAGTTTGTGTGAGTCTGGGATCTCAGTTGAGGGCGTTTGTGCAGTTGCTGAGTTGTGTTCTCAGGCAGGCAAAACCCACAGCATTTCAGAAGGCGTGGATTCTTAAGAAGGTAGCTCTTTGCAAACATTTGTAAATAAAAAACCCAGATGTTCATAAGTCCTTGTCTTTGCTGGTATTCACAACTATAAAAAAGGTTGAAAGTAGTTTTAACACAAAGTGGGGAATTGAGGGCACGTGCTTTTTCTTTCTCCTTGTGTCAGAAGAACTATACTCACTGTGGATGTCGTGATTACAGTCCATGAACATTTTGATTTCCAAGTCTAGTTATCTGCAAAAGGTACAAATCTTTAGCACTGCTGAGGAAAATTCTTGTCATTACATGACTTGCTCCTAACGTATGAACATTGTCTTGTTAAATTAGGCTAACAGCACAAGAACCAAAACAATCTTTTTTTT
>NW_010446481.1:0-500 GCF_000710305.1 Buceros rhinoceros silvestris | reverse complement strand
CCTGAGGTGGGGATGGTTCAATTCCTGGCTTTCAGGTGGGTTTTTGAGGCTTTCATCAGGGGACAAGGCAGTGGTGTTACGCTGGGTGGGTGCTCACCCTTGGTGAAGATCCAGCAATAGAGATCCACCCACCCTGTCACCAGCTGTGCCTAATGCCAGAGGGGACGTGCCACCAGCACTGAAGCTGAAGGGCGATGACGGCTCTTGGGTGCTCAGAGGAGAGCCACGCTGCCTTGACATCACAACTTGGTTCAAAGAAAAAATACAAATCAATCTGTTTTCCACCATCTTACCGTCCACGTCGTAAACCTGGAAGAGGAATCTCAGCTTGTCCATCTCATCCCCGTGCACAAGCAGGCTCAGGGCTTTCAGCAGCTCCTCCAAGCTAACGGTGCCGCTGCCGTCTGCGTCGAACAGCGCGAAGAACCTCTCGGCGAAGAAGGACTGTGGGAAGGGGGACAAACACTCTCACACAGCCGTGGGATGTTCTCCACCAGCCA
>NW_010446480.1:0-499 GCF_000710305.1 Buceros rhinoceros silvestris | reverse complement strand
CTGCGACAGGCAGTTCCAGTGCAGGGCTCTGTCTTTTGTTGAAGAAACACTTACTTGTCTTTTTCTCTGAAGCAGCCACTCTGGCTTCATCTGATACCTCCTGACTCTTCCGCAAGTTAGGCAGATCCATGTTCACCCATGTTCTCCCTGCTCCCCGCTCCATCCTGGGCTGAAGTGTCCCGGCTTACCCCAGAGCTCCTCATGCAGAAGCTGCTCCATCCCCACGACACCATCCCCTAACTCTGTAGAAGCCAAGAGAGAAACGGCACATGACAACAACATGCCAGTTCTGCAGAAGCCTGGCAGGAAAAGGAGCCCATGCCCCATCAAGCTGAAGAAGGAGGAGAGTTTTGGTACCTTTGTCTTGCACTTTGAGTCCTGTGGCTTCCCCTTGGTCCAGTCAAGCTGTGACACAGGCAATCAGCACAGAGAAGACAAGGCAGTTACAGCCCCCAAACACGATCCATCCCTTGTTTGAAAGTTTGAGGAGCGCTGCAAT
>NW_010446479.1:0-498 GCF_000710305.1 Buceros rhinoceros silvestris | reverse complement strand
TGCGAGTGCACGTTGTCAGCTCATGTCCAGCCTCTCATCCACCGGTACTCCCAAGCCTTTCTCTTCAGGGCTGCTCTCAATCCCTCCATCCCCTGCTTGTATTGATATAGAGGATTTTTCCAACGCAGGTGCTGGACCTTGCACTTGGCCGTGTTGAACCTCAGGAGCTTCACACAGGCCCGCTTCCCCTGTTTGTTCAGGTAAAGGCTCTGACAGATCTCAGAGGGAGTTGTAGATCTTTAGTGACCTCACGTTCTAGATTAATTTAAGTGGATCATCTTTTACACTGTGCACCTAAAATTTGTCTTTTAGGAAAATATAGTTTATATCGATACTTCCAATTATAGGTAGGCATTAAGAGCACCTCCAAGACCAGATGTATATACTTCTTGTATTGCAGACATAGCCTGAAGCTTAAATAGGTTCCCACTCATACAAGTTCCCCCATGTCCAAGCCCAGTGTAATTACATCACCAGGTACGCCGCTGAGGCTCTTCA
>NW_010446478.1:0-499 GCF_000710305.1 Buceros rhinoceros silvestris | reverse complement strand
GGCCAATTACTTGAACCAGAGCTGGGGGCAGACTGGAAAGAGGTGTGCCTACTGGGGGATCTGCAGCCAGAATGATACACCAAGGGACTCCAAGAGCTGCAGGACTAGACTGAGCGGGGCCAGCTGGAAAACACTGAGGGTGGAGACCTTCACAGACAGATGCCAGTTTTGGAGGAGAAGCTTATGGCAGGTTGCAAAGGGCAGACTCTGCACTGCTTTAAAATCTGCAGAATTCTGTGAAAACACAAGGCATTGCAGACCAGCCCTCCTTTATAGCTCTTGTTTACACCCAGCAATTTGGCAGCATCTCTGCAGCCCTCTTCTTGTGCTATAAGCCTTCTGTCTTCCCACCTATGTACGAGGGCATAGGTTACGGTGCTGAGACCTTTTTTACTTTTGTCAAGGCCTGGACAAGAGTAATGCTGCTTGTGCTTCTCTTCAGTCATCCTCACAGATTTTTGCCTGGTGGACAGTGCTCCAGAGAGGGGTCCTTCTTTTG
>NW_010446477.1:0-499 GCF_000710305.1 Buceros rhinoceros silvestris | reverse complement strand
TGAACCCCTGGGGATCCCACAGGGGTTTTTTTCTCTCCTGTGGTTCCCAAGGAACTGTGTCTACTCCTGGGAAAAGGTTGTCCTGAAAGATTTTTTGAATTGGGAGCAGACATTCTTGAATGCAATAGTCCACCCATGGTACCTACCCACTGCCCCTTTGAGGAACGTAAGAAATTGTCTCAGTAACAAACACCTAAATACCCAAGTTTGCACTGAAGATTGGCCCCTTAATTAGTCTGTGAGGCTCTGGAAAGAGGAGTCTGAGCTGCTGTATTGCTCAAAAGAAGTCTGCTTCTGAGGAGAAAATGCTTGTTTGCTCTAGAAACACACTCCACAAAGCAAGAGGATTTTTGGCAGGGTGGCCTACACACAAGCCAAGCTGAATACGAACGGTTCAGATGAGGTGTTGAAGGAGCATTACCAGTCCAGTGCAAGAAAGAATTTTCAGTTACGTCAGTCAGCGTTGCCATCTGCCCCTGCTTTGGTATGTCTGCGGTGT
>NW_010446476.1:0-495 GCF_000710305.1 Buceros rhinoceros silvestris | reverse complement strand
TACCTGTAACTCCTCTGAAGTCACGGCCGTGCAGTACCACCACAATTTATATTCTTGGTGTCCCACAGCCATAAGAGAAGAACATGGTCACTCACACTCTGGAAATGCCACTGCACTCTCGCTTGTGGAATAGCGTTCAGCCACCACAGTGACCTGATCATTCGACCCAGAAAAGCAAATATTACTGCTCTTTCATCACATACAGACTTGTGATTCAGGGTGTTGTGGGAGGGCAGACAGACAAATGCACTCAGAGGGTATTATTTAAAAAGAAAAATAAAAAAAGAGGTGAGGAACTGTCACAGATTTGTTTCTGTTTCATTTAGTGAAGAGCTACTTTCATCATCCTTTCCCCCCAAATAGGAACAGCTGAAGAATATTTAAACCAGCCTAATTCAAAAGCTAATGTCAGTGGAAACAAAGCCAATCTGGACTTGAAATTAATGGCATTTAGGCAAACCTCCTCAGGAGGAAAAAGACTCACCTTTATCTAAA
>NW_010446475.1:0-498 GCF_000710305.1 Buceros rhinoceros silvestris | reverse complement strand
GAAAAGCCGCATAGACACAACCCTCATGCTTTACCTCCACCTTTTAATGTCAGTTCTATCATCCACACAGCCTGAAATAAACCCGCTCCTCTAACACCAGTGCAGAGGGTTCACGGCAAGGAAGAAAACCAACTCCAAACATGCAGCACGAAAGGGAAGCAAGAAGCATGATTCCACATGCTGGCCTCCCCCAGGAGCCGAGAGCCTCTCGCAGCAATTTCTCCTTCAACTGCAAATAAAGCAGAGGGTAAAACCCCACAATATACAGAGGAAAGTTAATGAGCCAGGGTTTTCTCCTGCATCTTTGATATTTTCAGTAAAGCTGCTTAGCAGAGGATGGATAATCCCTGTCCTCAATAACCCATAACGGCTTCAGTTTGCCGGAGGAGGAGAAATGAGATTCTTTGGCTGCTGGCTGGATGCCTTCCATGGCGTTTTTATTTCAATTCCAGCTCTGCCAATGACTTTGTTTCCCCAGTCAAAGCCAGCCTTTGCCTA
>NW_010446474.1:0-499 GCF_000710305.1 Buceros rhinoceros silvestris | reverse complement strand
CCGTGTCCGTGAACCAGGGAGGGGCTGTTATCCCCTGCTCACAAGTGGGGAGCAAAGTCCCAGGGCATCTGGCTCTTCTTCACCTGCGCTGGGGACCCTGCTTTAGCAGGGCGGGTGGACTGGTGGTCCCCAGAGGTCCCTGCCAATGCCACCAGTCTGGGATTCCAGGATTCTGTTTTCCCCTTAGGATGGGGCAGTGCCTGCAGTGCAGGAGTTGGAGTAACTTCCCGAGTCTCCAGCAGAACCAGGGGCTGACGTCCCGTGTTTAAGTCTGGTTCCCACAGCTGTCTCCTCTGTGTGTTTGTGGCTGAGCTGGAGAACTCCTGACAGACCCAAGACGCACTCTGCACAAGGGGTGAGAGGTTTGGGGTGAGATAACTGGCATTTCTGTATGTAGTTTCCACGAACTCACATTCCTTCCTAAAACACTGGAATTCTGTGAGCAGTACAGCCCCCCATTTTCATGATGTTTCTCAGAGTCACACATTTTCACTAACAC
>NW_010446473.1:0-499 GCF_000710305.1 Buceros rhinoceros silvestris | reverse complement strand
CCCTGCAGTGAGCAGGGACAGCTGCAACTAGGGGAGGTGGCTCATTTTTCATCATCTCAGTTTAAAGTGTCCAGACCCGACTAATAGGTACCGAGTACCTGCAGCCTCCACTGGGATCACCTGGGAGCACGTCTTGGTGCCCACATGCTGGGAAGACTACTGGGATATGAGTGTCATGGTCCTTGTGCATATCTGGATAGATGAGACTGACTGAATGAAAACATGTTGATTTAAGCTAAAATTACCTTCCCCTCCCTTAACGCCTCACACCGAGTTCTGTCATCTCGCTGCCAACATTATTCCCTATATCGCAGCTAAGTTTGCAACTGTCCGGGAAAGGCAGAGCCCCTGCACAGGAGCTGGATGATACCAGACCTTGCAGCCCAATTTACAACCTGTCTCTGAGCTATGTTTTCTGTGTTGCCTCTGGTGACACACAGTTGCACGTACTCCATGTTTTCCACCACTGAAGCACGTTCTGCCTGGTGCAGACAGGCAG
>NW_010446472.1:0-499 GCF_000710305.1 Buceros rhinoceros silvestris | reverse complement strand
GAAAGGTAAAGTACATATTAACAGCCACCCGTCTCTTGGGTGATCTGGAGGATGGGAATGAAGTCCCCTGCTTTTGGAGATGTCCAGCATTTGAGTTCTTCCACACAAAGGAAAGAGCACTGCTGCTTCTGATAGGGGCCAACTTAAGGTGAAGCTTTAACACTCAAACAATATCTACTGGACAAAGACCTTCAGAGTTTGTTGCTGCAAGCACTGCAGCAGGAAGCCGAGGCAGCCTTGCCTACCAGAACAAATACTGCTCCTATTTATCCACTGAGGAACTCGCAGCAGCTGGAGCCAAGCTGCTTCATCTGTGCTTCTTTCCTCAGTGTCTAAAATGAAGCTTTTATTCTCTCCTAGGGGACTTTAAGGACATCAGCATGTGTAGCACGTTGCTATCTAACACTAAACAATCACTTCTAGCTGAAATTCCAGTGACCTCTTAGCTCGCCTTAGCCTTCGTGGGGCCATGCTTAAGGCATTAGATAATCACTGCTTT
>NW_010446471.1:0-498 GCF_000710305.1 Buceros rhinoceros silvestris | reverse complement strand
CCTAAAATGACCGCTACCAGGGGTCAGACTACATTTCAAGGAGTAGATTATAGATAACAATCCTAAGATGATCAGTAGCTTCATGGCCTAGTACATGTGGCTGACATGTTAGGTGTTGACAGCAGTCCTTTCCAACAGGCCTCATTAGACATTTGGTTTAAGTTTCTAGAGCAACTGTCCGTGACCCCAGCAGGGTATTTTTGAAGGGTATAAAGTGGGAGATAGATGGCCACTTTCTGTCAGAAGATAACAGGAATTTTGGTTCAAGGCACCCCAGTGCATATGGAAGACTGTCCCTGAGATTTTCTGCGTGCATGCCCTATGAGTATGCAGTGCAGTAGTGCTTACTGTATATATCAAAATTTGGCACTACTGTATCTATCACACGTTAAACATCACGTTAATCCATCGGTCTGTCACCATGGTAACAAGGCTCCCTATTGATGACTGAAGAAGAGCTGAACCATTAAAACCAAATGTACATGGTTAAAAAAAAAA
>NW_010446470.1:0-499 GCF_000710305.1 Buceros rhinoceros silvestris | reverse complement strand
TTTTCTAACAGAATTGCTGGAATAGAAGAGCAGACTCTGGTCTACATAGTTCGAAGCTGCTGTCTGCAGAAGTAGCTTAATGAGAATCACATACAGCATTACTCAAGTCTGATATTCTGGTTCTGCGGGGCAACTAATATTTAAGGCAAGAAATGACATCCTCAAAATTTACTCATCCTGGTTTACTTCCGGTTCTTCATCTGTGCTTCCTGTTGTGGGTGTTTCTACATTGAAAAAGACTGCCCAATAAAAGTATAATGTTGTCTTTACTATCATTAGACTCAGCTGTGTATGCCTAGTTATGAAATACAGTGAAATTGTGTGATAATACCATATGCCTCCCACTCTTTCTGAGTGTTGACAGGTTTCTCACATACATCCTATCTGAATGGTGTAACTACACATAGATGGAGCAGATGGAGTTGTTCTGCTTTTAATCAGGGAATATATTTGCTTGGGAAAAACATGCATTTGTGGTTTCTATTTTTTTTTTTTTTTT
>NW_010446469.1:0-499 GCF_000710305.1 Buceros rhinoceros silvestris | reverse complement strand
CTGGAAGACTTGGACAACAGTTTAAGGAAACTCAACTCTCGCTTGTTTGTTGTGCGAGGGCAGCCAACAGATGTCTTCCCAAGACTCTTTAAAGTAAGAGAATAATTTTCTGGAGCATGGTGGAATAAAAAACACTGTCCCAGTGCTGTCCTTGTTTTCACTTGTTTTCACCTTGTTTCGCTAAGTATAACTCAAAGGGTTGCACAGTAACGCACTGACTACTCTGTGTTGAGAGCTTTTTCCTACTGGACATTTTCTTTCTGCAACTTTTTACTCAGGAGGACTGCTCTGTCCATACACCTTTACAGACAACTCTAAAAGCATATTGATCTGTACAAGAATTGCAAATAAGGCGTTGTGTTAAAATTTCAAAATTCAGAAGCTTTTATGTTAGCTGACCTTCCTTTTCTTCTTCTGTTTAAGGCTGCAGTTCAGTCAGCTCAGTAGCAAAATACATACTGGGTCCAAGCTTCCTGCTTACGTATCATTTAGGACAGTG
>NW_010446468.1:0-497 GCF_000710305.1 Buceros rhinoceros silvestris | reverse complement strand
GAGTATAAAACTCCAGTGCAATACATAGAAAATAGTTTAATTTAATATAAACGAGAGAGAAATGAGTAATTAGCCAGCATATGCTATGCTGATAAAATCTGGCAACTTAACAGAATGAACGCGACCGTCCTGGGAGCTGCCCTGCTTTCAGGGGATTTCTTGAAAACTGATCTCGTTGAAAGGCTACAGCTATTCCTCCAAAGAAAGCCCTAGGAATTTGTAGCCTGGCCAAAGGGTCAGACTCTTAACAACAGGACAAGTGACTCATTGTCGTGGTTATGTGTAAAACACAAGTTCACAGAAGTTTCTGCGCAGTACAACACCGCAGATAACTTCTAACGTATTTTGGTGACAAGATGCAATCTTTCCTCTTTGCTGGTGGATTCTTTGAATAAAACAAAGTGGGCAGTGCTACACATGGGGAATTTCTCCAGCGAATTCAGGAGAGCCCGAGGCAGCTCTTAAAGGTTTCCTCCCCCGCCTTTAGTGTCCTGGTG
>NW_010446467.1:0-498 GCF_000710305.1 Buceros rhinoceros silvestris | reverse complement strand
ACATCATCCATTGTCCACAGCGCAAGGGCCTTCATCTTGTGTAATAAACACTGAAAGTCCACATGGCACAGATGTTTTTTGAAGCCCTCGATGTCTGGAAGGGGTTTTAAGAGCAGCATTTCACTGCTTCTCCGTGTGGAAGGCTCCTGCACCTCTGACTGATGATGCCACCACTCAACCCCTTGGAAGGCAGCTTGGTCTGGATTGCGAGTGACATAACATTTGAACTTGTTTATTCCATTTACCACCACTGGGTCTCTCAGGAGACCATGTCCTACACCGGGCCCTGTAATTCCCTAGCAGAAGACTCATTTGCTCAAGCTCCAGTTGTGTACAAACAGGCTCTCAAACTTGTTGAGTTTGGCACACTCCTTGGTATAAACCACAAGCTCGAAGAGCATTACAGTGGCTTTCCAGAAGCTAAAGGCACCTACAGGAAAGCTGGAGAGGCACTTACTACAATGGCCTGTAGTGACAGGACAAGGGGTGATGGCTTTA
>NW_010446466.1:0-499 GCF_000710305.1 Buceros rhinoceros silvestris | reverse complement strand
TGTTGTCATTCCGTTTGGGGGGGGAGTGGTTGTTATTTTCCCTTCTGACCTCGTTGGGGAGTTGTCCCCCTTCTCACACCCAGGGCTGGGTTTGGCCACCAAACCCCTCCGATTTTTTTCTTTTCCCACCGTTGGTTCCCAGCGGGGAATTGGTTTTGTTGTTGCGGTTTTGGTTTTGTCACTTCTTTGGTAACAGAGATGAAGAGCAGGCATGGGAGAGGGACAACAGTGCGTGTCGAGGGGTGGATGGGGTGAGACACAAAGCCAACAAATCCGCGTTGTCTGTGTCCATTCCTCAACCGAAAAGTGAACCAGAAATCCAGTGGCGAATGGTGGAGCCAGTCACCAGGCAAGATCAGATCCTCCGCTCCAAGTCTCTCCTCCCGTCTCCTTTCAAACAATTATTATGTTTAAATACCCGATTTCTGTAGCTAAAATGTGCTTCTTTGACCTGCTTGGGCGCCAGGCGACGCGGTGCAGCCGCGGGCCCCCTCCGGCC
>NW_010446465.1:0-498 GCF_000710305.1 Buceros rhinoceros silvestris | reverse complement strand
TTGCTTCAGCTCCTGAGCAGATCATTGTAGGGGGCTTATATCCAAGTCACTTTGGAAGCCTTACAAGACTTTGCAGGGCAGGAGATTTTTAAAGCAAGGTACTAAGGGCCACCTGCAGCTGCACTTACTCAGCACAAACCTGAAGAAGCGCCTCAAACCCACTGGCTATAGGAGGACACCTGTGGAGATCAGGAGCATGGCTTTGTGCTTCCAGTTGACTCCCAGTGATACACTGGAGGAAATCACCAGGGTCAGCACATTTTTCCCAGTGGCTGTAATCCCTTACTGAAAATTGCAATTAAGTGTCATTATCTAACATTTTCCACAGGTGGGAGACAGGCAGCAGCTCTGTTGCAGGTTTCCTGCCAGCTGTAGGTGTCCCTGCTATTCTTATTTAACCAGTGCAACTCACTGGCTGCTCCGGCTCACATTTCTCCTCTCTCAACCATCAATTAATCAGTCCAGTCTGCCTGACAGTAAGTGTAGGTAGATCACGAT
>NW_010446464.1:0-498 GCF_000710305.1 Buceros rhinoceros silvestris | reverse complement strand
CCCATCTGAAAAAGCCTTTTCTCCTGCTGATAAAACAATTTTATTTTTGTTTTTGTAATTTTGCAGAACTTCACACCCATTGTTAGAGGCTTATTTACTCACAAAAAGAATCATCGTTAAAGGCTAGAACCTTTAACTAGAATTTGTTGTTATTTGCATTGCTGTAAGATCCTTAGGTCTCTTAAGAGGTCTTGCATTTGCCTTCATATTACACATAGATATTACAGACAAACAGCAAGATGCCATTTACCATTCCTATCCCTGAAGAGCCTTCAACCTTCTTGTTAGCTGTCTGACTCCCGTGCTCAGTGCTTTTTCTTTCTTCCCTCTCATCCATATGCAGTTTTTTCTTCTTTCTATTTAGCTATTTTTACTCACAGGATTCATCCCTACTGTGGTGGTGTGTGAAAATAGCAGTTATTTTATTCTGGCACTGTACAAATATCACAGTCCCAACCTGAAGTACTTACAGTTTAAGATACAGGCTTGCTTCTGGGG
>NW_010446463.1:0-498 GCF_000710305.1 Buceros rhinoceros silvestris | reverse complement strand
CTCCCCTGCGGGGCCTCCCAAAAGCCACTGGTGTTTGTTGTACGGGAGCACAGTGGTGGGACGTGGGGGCTGAGCCCACCTGCGTGTCTTCAGCCAAGACTTCAGCAACGGCAAAACAAGCTCAGGAAGAAGCAAGAGCTACGTAAGAGCACTGAAGAGCAGCAGTTTGACCCTCAACCATCGTAGAAGGCTGAAGGTGTCGGGTTGGTTTGGGGGAGAGGAGAGCCATGCTTGACACTACTGGGCTCCGCCAGCCTTTCCCGCCCGGGTGGCAGACACGTGTCCCCCTGTTTCAGCAGGGGAGCCCTGCTGAAATGAGCCTGTTTATATGTAAAGCGCCCACACAATGAGCCCGGGGAGGCATGAAAAGAAATACTGTTCTCTCCTTTAGGCTTCATTTCATGCTCAACACCCAGGCCAACATGGGCAGGTTGCATTTTTCTAGCACATGGTCTTGACCTGCTCCCCAGTGCCTGATGGCCACACGCAGCCCTGTGC
>NW_010446462.1:0-499 GCF_000710305.1 Buceros rhinoceros silvestris | reverse complement strand
CGTGGCAACGGCTCCTGGCAGGAGCGTTTCAGGGAGGGCGAGAGGCAGGGGAACAACTCGGGGAATGCTTGAGCTGTATATCCTGAAGATCAAAGTTATTTTTTAGAATGTTTTCCAGTACTGTATTGGGTTTCCAGTCATGTACAGAAATTCATCTCCCTTCCCTTCCCTTCCCGGTGTTTTTCATCAGAAACGAAAGGGGTGTTGGGCAGAGTGTGTTGTCTGACTTCACACCGGCTTTCCTAGCGTTCTAGCTGAAACGGAAGACACTGGTAATTTTATCCCTGGACAATTCTCAGGTTCCTCAGGAAGCGAGCATCCTTTTCGATCTCCCACCGTTGCACTGCTGCTGCTGCAGCTCCTCCAGCAGCGGGAGTCCTGAGGCGTCAGCACAGGCTGGCTTTGGAGCTTTCCCAGCTACAGTACTGGGAAGCCATGCGGGATGGTGACAGAGCACTGGCTACCAAATTGATGACGATGTTGTAGTTGCCACTGCTGG
>NW_010446461.1:0-498 GCF_000710305.1 Buceros rhinoceros silvestris | reverse complement strand
TTTTTTTTTTTTTGGTTGGAGTTCAATATACAGAGCTCTGAGGTTCAGCACATTAAACTACCTTTATTCCAAAGCATAAAATTGGAATTCCTGGCTTGCTTGTAATTTATATATTGAAACTTTGTAGCTCTGAGGGGATACATTAATGTCCACTGCAGTATCTGTCAGTGGCACATTCTATGACTGAGGTGCCAAGGAAAACTGAATTCAATAATACAGAGTTGATTATGGATAACAGAACCACAAGTTTGTGCCTGACATATAAGTGACCTTGTAATCCTCTCCATAGAATTCTTGCCAGCATTCCTCCCTCCTGCCACTCTCTTTTATTGTATTTTAAAATTAGATTAGAAGGACTTCGGGGCAGGGACCATGCTGTCTCTTACATCCCAAGGAAGAGCTTATACTTTATTGCACTCAAAACATATCTGTTGTGCAGATAATTTTTGGAGTTCCTGTTTTGATATGTTAAAAGTTCCTATCATCCATATTCACATT
>NW_010446460.1:0-498 GCF_000710305.1 Buceros rhinoceros silvestris | reverse complement strand
GTGCGAACCTCCGCTGGAAAGTTCCTCTGCTCTCCCTCGGAAACCCCAGGCTGGACCCCGTGGGGAGCGGGAGCAGCCCCCTGCCCTGCACCTCCCTGCGGAGCGGGAGGCAGCAACCTTGAAATACGAGCACTTAGCTTTTTATTACACCATTTAGTTGCTGCCTGACAGTCTAATCCAGCATTAAAAACATCGAGGCTCAGGGGAATTCACCATTGTTATTCACCGTGTGTATCTCTGCTCCTCGCCTCACTGCTCAGAGATCCCATCTGCTCCCTCCCTCCACCCTGCTGGCTCCGGGACCAGGCGCTGGCTGGCGGTGGGCTGCACGCTTGGTCGTACTGGTGGAGACCTTGGTGGAAGTGGTGGGTGCCAGTAAGTGGGGGGACAGGGGGCTGCAGCGCCGTCCTCTGCTGCCACCCCTGGGTGGCGGGGAGGGGACGATGGCCAGGGGAAGCCAGGCATGTGTCCAGGAACCCTGGTGCAGATGTGGGTCCC
>NW_010446459.1:0-498 GCF_000710305.1 Buceros rhinoceros silvestris | reverse complement strand
CTGTATGTTCACCAAAGCTTTCCAGACAAGTTAGTTCAAAGTTCCCCGGGTCACGGGGGCCCCCTGGGAGGGCAGGGAGGGCATGGGGGGACTTCGAGGTGGTCTGAAGGCGAGGAGACCAACTAAAAATAAGCAAAGCAAAAAAAAAAAGTGCAGAAATAATGAGGTTATGGCTGTGACAGAGTGAACTAAGTGATGGAGAATATCCCTCACTTACGCCTGCGGGATCACCCAGCAAACCAAACTGTGGCAGCCCAGCACCACGCTCCGTGGTGGTGCGACCACCGCTGTTGCGGCATCAATCCTCCTACCACCAAACCATGTCAGGAACCCTTCAAAAGTCCCTGTTCTCTTGATTAATAAAATCCAAAAAGAGGGAAAAACGAGGAGAAGCCAAGCAGCTCCCCAGGCAGTTTCTCTCCTCGCTATGTCTCCAGCAGCAGATATCCAGCACGATGACACAAATCCTTGTTGGGTGCTTGTGATTAACATTTGGGT
>NW_010446458.1:0-498 GCF_000710305.1 Buceros rhinoceros silvestris | reverse complement strand
ATTAAAACAGCAGCTCAGGAAAAGAAAACAGGTGATGTTTGGAAACCAGAGCAAGAGGCGCTGCATACAACTGCTGATACTTCTTGGTGGGTACCATTTAACTTGTGGATACCATTTAATTTATATTAAAAATGTGATACAAAATAGATTTTTGCTATTGTTATGACAATATAGCTGAGAAAGAAAATTCAGCCTAGCATTAGTTTTGGGGAGAGAACTAGAAAAGTGCATCAAAGGCAGTTTTGAGTGAGAGACTCTCATTTGCAATGTTTTGCGGAAACGTAGCTGGACTTGCAAGCGAGTTTTCGAGCAGATGGGGCTTGGGAGCAGCAGTCTACAGAGATGTAAGCAGAGGGGTTGGGATGTTCGTGCACGACGGGTTTTGGAGGCCCCGAGTTCAGCACCCAGCTTTTCGCTGACAGTCGGTGCAGTGCAATATTGCGTGCTGCTCACCGTAGAAATGCTTTGGATGTTCAACGTGTAATCCCATAAAATCGG
>NW_010446457.1:0-492 GCF_000710305.1 Buceros rhinoceros silvestris | reverse complement strand
TGCTTTCAGACCGATTAGCACTGTGGTACATACAGCACTAGGAAGTCTTTCAAAAATAAATCATTCATCAGGCAAATTTACCTCATTCGGTCCCGTTAAGTCAGGGTGAGGGCTTTGCTGGAGCAGTTAGTTCAAGTTACTATACCTCAATCACTCTCCTTGCTTTAGCCCAAGTGAAAGCAGTCATCCTATGAATCAATACTGAAGCCAGCATGATTGATTGAGATCTAAAGCATCCCTGTAACTCCAGCTTCCACAGCTTCCTTAAATTACTGTTGTCAGCATCTTGTGGGTTTAGGGTTCCCTTCCACACTGTGACCTGGGCTGCCTGACATTAGCTTAAATCACCACTTAAATCAAAGATTTTTGTACAGAAAATGGGTAAAAGTCAAGACCACTGATTGTCCCTCTTCATTATCTGGAGTAATGCAGAGAAAAGAGAAAGAGGATTCCTGCAGTGATGGGATAAAACAGATCACACAGTATTAGACA
>NW_010446456.1:0-498 GCF_000710305.1 Buceros rhinoceros silvestris | reverse complement strand
AATAAAGAAATGCTGCTTCTTAATGCTCATTGGTGTTAGGAGTTGATCCTGAATTTTGGTAACAGACTCATCGTAACAGAATGAGTGTTTGGAGTGGGCTGCAGAGTGGAGGGGAAGATGTTCTCCCTACATAGTCATTGCAGGTCATTCCAGGAGAAGCGGTCAAGGCATTTAGGGAAGACATGGCAGAAGCCTTAAAATCTGAAGTTGTGCATGTTTTAGTGGGCTTGTGGCTTCTGCCAGTGAAAGGCACAATTGAACAGATGGATCAGACGCAACTCCAGCAGAGGCTGGATCGTTCAAACATGACAGTCATTCTTCCCTCGTGTGGGAGAGGGAAGGGTCATGACTGATGCAGTGGGTGTAACTCGGGGTGGAGGAAGAAGATGTGGAGCATGCGTTGGGACATCATAAATAGTCACCCTTGGGTGATGCCTCCAGGACGGAGCTCATCTGAATGAAGAGTGGATACTGCTGGCTTCATGCGGCATTGCTCCC
>NW_010446455.1:0-497 GCF_000710305.1 Buceros rhinoceros silvestris | reverse complement strand
GGGCTCCCTCCTTCCACGGTCATGCAGGGATCCTCCTGTTCAGACCCGAGGGCAAGTCCCAGGGCAATTACTTTGCGTGTCCTTGAGGCCTGTTCTGAGTGAGGCTGCTCTGTAATCAGCAGAGCCTTGATGCAGGGGAAGCCCTGATTTTAAGAAAAGTCTTGGATGGCCTCCAATACCTTTGCAGAAGTTGGTGGGAGAGGATAAGCCAGGGTCCCCAGGCCCCATGGGAACCCTCTTGCAGGGCCACCATCATCCCTAAAGGTGCTCTGGGGGTTTCTAGGAGCAGAGGTAGACCTCATGTCCCTGTCTTGTAGCCCTGATGGGGCACTTAGCTACAAGTCTCTGGGGCACCCTAAATGTGGACCTAGAAAGCAGGTCCCTGGGGAGATTTGGCTGTGTTGCTCTTGCTCGGAAGTGCCAGTGCTATGGGAGCTGCTCTCTGCCCCTCTCTTCTTCCCAACTGTGTGTCCAGAAAAGTTAAGAGTCAGAGAAAA
>NW_010446454.1:0-497 GCF_000710305.1 Buceros rhinoceros silvestris | reverse complement strand
AAAAAAACAAACAAACATCAAACTTACAGAACAGAAACACTATTAAATAAGTCCATGGTCTGCACGTGCCAGAGATAGTGAGATATATTTGGACTACTCATATTCAGCTGCCACCAGAAAACACTGCTGCACCAAGTTATCTTTGACTCTAGCCAGCATAGACGCTCTTAAGCTCTCATTTCAGTTGCAGGTGTCAGAGCAGTTGGTCGGATGGAACCCAAATTCAACCAGCAAAAAAACCTGCTGAATTCACAGGTAAGGCCCTCTCCGGTTTTAAATCAAAACAGCATTTCTGAGATACGGAACCCCAGCTTCCCAGGATCACCAGGAACCCCAGCTTCGGCACTTATGCAGCACAACTTCCACCAGGCTTCTGCCCCTTCTCTCAACGGCCATAAACCCATCAACTCCTGTTCTACTTGAAAACACCTACCATTCCCCACTGCTCCATATAAAACAAATGCATCAAACCCTGTTATCTCCATTGCTTGTCTGAC
>NW_010446453.1:0-497 GCF_000710305.1 Buceros rhinoceros silvestris | reverse complement strand
AGTAGGATACCCAGGAATGTTTTGTTTCCTGACCTTTTCAAAGCAAACAGTGCAGAGGCAGCTGAGCTGTCCTCGCCTGGTGGCAGCTGGGCAGGCAGGGGCTGGGCTTTTGTTCGCACATCACGAGGCAGCTCTGTGGGCTGGTCCCTCCGTGCTGTTCCTTGTGCACCCCAGCCCAGGCACCCTGCTCTCCTGCTGTGCTCCGGGTCTCCCACTCCTTCCTCCCGATGTGTGCACTCCTCTCCTGCCCCTTCGTCCCCAGCTTGGTGGATAAAGGCAGGGGGATCTCCCCCTGCCATTGTGAGCCATCTTTCAGGGCTGTCTGTGTCTGCACACGTGCTGACCAGACTTACAGGCTCCCAGGACTGGCCTCCCCCTGGGTACTGAGTTTGCAAGGGCTCAGCATGGCCAGAAGGTAAGGGCAAGCCGCAAAGCTGGGGGTAGGTGGGGAGAGAGGCTTGGGGCAGCTCTGGCCTCTCCTGCAAGCAGCACAGGGG
>NW_010446452.1:0-498 GCF_000710305.1 Buceros rhinoceros silvestris | reverse complement strand
TGGCCCCAGGCTTTTGGCAACTGGGGCGTGAATGCACAAGTGGAATTGCCCTGACCTCAAGGGCGAAGCCGGAGCTGCCAGCGAGGGGAGAGTGGCGAGGGGACAGCTCCAGCCTGGGGGCCTCATACCCTTCCCGCACCCCAGACCCCTTGGGAGCATCGCGGGGTGCAGCCGGGTCACTCTCTGGTCCCTTCCCAGGTCCTACATCTATCAGAAGCGCTGGGTGAAGCTGGACTCTGACTACCTCCGCTATTTTGACAGTGAGAAGGTGAGGATTTGGGGCTGTCGGAGGAGCTGTGACGTCCCCCGGGCATCCTGGCTTTGAGATGGGGCCTTGCCAAGGGGCAGCATCCCAGGAGCTGCAGCAGATGGGTGCTGGGGTGATGCCGGCAGCAGGGTGGGATGCTCTTAGCATCGTGGGCCTGGGGGGTACCCATCCTGCCTCCCTGAGCCCACGATGCTGAGCAGTTTGTCTCCCCCCCACCCTTGCCCTGCCCC
>NW_010446451.1:0-497 GCF_000710305.1 Buceros rhinoceros silvestris | reverse complement strand
ACTTTATGTCTTTTTTGTACTTTTGTTGGCAATTCATGTTTGGTTTCACCCCTTTTTCTTAGTATGAGCAGCACTTACATCAGATCACACAGGATATTTGATCTGCACAAGCAGGGAAGCCAATTTTTAAGTTTCTTTTGAAGATTTTCTGCTTTCCCTCTGTGATACCATTTGAACAGCTGTATCTAACTCTGGCAACAAGGGAGAGAAGTTCTCAGCTGACACCTTTTAAAAGTTCATTAATTTAATTTATTCTGCCTCTCCAAAGGAGAGTGGCATTGTCATTGGAATAGTAGCTTTTATTTGTTTTGGGTTTTCTTCCCCGTGTTGAATTTGAGATTTACAAATAAAATCCCTGATTTAATGCATTTTCTAACTGGCATGCCTAGTTTCCTTTTTGTTTAAGCTACCTGATTTCATGTGCTCTTATTTCTATTCAGTTTATTTTTCTACTCTTTTTTACTATTCTCCCTGTGGTTTTGTGTCATCAGAACATT
>NW_010446450.1:0-495 GCF_000710305.1 Buceros rhinoceros silvestris | reverse complement strand
CTGCCCAGCCCGTCCAGGCAGCGGCCCTTCGGGAGGGAGGTGGCTCACAGGGAGCAGGGTCGTCATGCTGTGGGACAGCAGAGGAGTACTGCCCAGGTGGCACAGGTAACACCATGTCTCTGAACCAGCAGCTGCGTGTCAGCAGCGCAGTGACACCACACCTGACGCTCCGCAGGAACAAACCGTGCTTGTCTCCTGAAGCTCCCCAGTGCCTCGGCCGTGGAGCTCGTCTGAGAAGGGCTCTGTTTTGTGGGGCTAAGAGGAGCTGTCTGTGAGGCTGCACAAGTTAACTGGACTTCTGCTCCGCAAGCCTCCACCCAGGGCTCCTGCAGTGTTTGAGAGATATTTTATCTGCCTGTCTCAGGGGTTCTCCTGGTTTGCTCCATGATTGCTTGTTAAGGGACCACCGGATGCCTCCTTGCGTCCAACGGAGTGCCACACAGCAGCACTGCAGTTTCCTTTGTTTAAGACAAGGTAAAATGTGTCCAACTCATG
>NW_010446449.1:0-497 GCF_000710305.1 Buceros rhinoceros silvestris | reverse complement strand
CCCAGCCCAGGGGAGGTTGGCTGAAGGGGCACGTGCTGCAATGAAAGAGATGGAGAGTTGGCTTTCAGAAATGCAGATCGCCTGGACTGCCCGTCACCGAAGAAAAGCAGCACGACGCTACTGTTCTGAGTTAGTCAGCTTTTTCCTGTCAAAATACTCCAAACCCCACCCCTTTCAAAATACATTTACACTATCTCTGCCTAATGCGTGTCTGTGGAAATCAACTGCACTCAGAGGTGTAAAGGGGAGGGAAGATACTTCTGTTTGCCGTGGGCTTGGCAGTGCCAGTTACTGCACTAGTCCTGTGGAGCCTTCAATAAATACTACGAGCAGCCTCAGGCCTGCATGTCCCACCACACAGGAGCTGCAGGAAGGCGAGAGCACCTTTTCTTCTGAATGCTCCACCTGCTTTCTGAAAGTCAAAAGACTCTCTGCCCTTTAGCATTTGTTCTGACTAGAATTGAGCTGAAGGGTTTTGTTACCTTGAGGGGCGAAAG
>NW_010446448.1:0-497 GCF_000710305.1 Buceros rhinoceros silvestris | reverse complement strand
TTCCTGCTCCACGTGGAGAGTGCCATAATAGCATGTTTGCAGGCTGGATTTTTGTCCATCCCCTCTTTCCTGCATGATTCACCCAACTGGAACACATTACAGGGTATTATGCTGCTCGGAGAGAGGGCTTCAGTGTGTACCAGCTTTGGACAGCCTTCCACAACTCCCCTGCCATCTTTCATTCAGGACTTAGCCATCACATGCACCCTGATAAAAATCACATGGAAAAAAGATCTCACCTAGACCTTGGCTGAACATCATGCATGGACAAATGATTCCCCATTTGTGTGGAAAACCATCTTCTCTCTGAGGAAGAACTTAAGAGTAGCATCAACACAACCAGTTCCCAAGATTAATGCAAACCCATCACCAAGGAAATTTCATTTTTAATAAAACATAATTACATAAGGAAAATGCAAGTGGGCAAGAGATGAGCAAGTAAAGGCAAAACAGATCAAGACAGTGAGCTCCAGCTGTCTCACCAGCTGCCTTTGGAC
>NW_010446447.1:0-494 GCF_000710305.1 Buceros rhinoceros silvestris | reverse complement strand
GACATTAGAGCCAAACAGTGTGTTTGCATTGCTAACAATAACTAATAGATGTTGATGCTTACCCAAATTATTTTAGAGACTTGAAAATTAAATGTATTCATTCACTGTCAATGCTTTTTCCACTTCCAGAGAAACCCCTCTAGCAAATCCCTACAGAGGTCTTTTCCTCAGCAAGGCAGATGTCTGACGGCTAGGAACCTTCAAAGACAGTCTGTGGAGTTGTTTGGAGAAAGTAGGTTTGATTCCATTTCCCTGGACTGGGGTGAGATGTGGGTCATGCTTCCCTGCCTGCTTATTAGCTGTTTGCACCTCTGCACAAGTACAACAAGAACGGTGTGGTACAACAGCACTCCTCTCTGTGCTTTGGCTTTACAGTATCGCCCGGTTCCCACATAACAGTTAAAGCACTTCCGGAAACTGATAATTGAGTTTATAGTTCCAAGGACCAGGAAAAAGACATTTGCTTGTTCCCCCCAGTATTTAAGAAACTAAAA
>NW_010446446.1:0-498 GCF_000710305.1 Buceros rhinoceros silvestris | reverse complement strand
GGGGCGACCTGCAGGGTCCTGACTTCCACCTCGTGATTTCCAAAACTGCACAAGCGGCTGCCGGCCAGGTTCTGTTCCTCTCGCAGAGACACGAAAGAGTTAACTGCGCTCTCCTGCACAGGTGAGCGGGGGAGCCGTCTTTCCCCCCGACTCTCCCGACCGCCTCTCTAACAATACAACCAGCAATCGGATATGGTTGGTGGGCAGTCTATGTAACACTGCCCGAGAGATGCCCAGTGCTGCCGCTTTTTGCCACACATCATTGCTTCCCAAGTCGTAGGATCAACCAGATTTACCTCTGGAGGGTTCAAACTCCTGGGGTGGGGGGGGGTTGGCAGGTCAGTTTGGGGTTGGTGAGTGAGTTGTCGGCCTCTCCTGTTCCCGTCAGCACCACCACTCGTGTCAGACTATCCCATTTCATGCCCATAAGGGACTATATTCCCTAATATTTCTGCCCAAGTCATTATGTGTGCAGGGGGATTCTGAGGGTTTTGCTGA
>NW_010446445.1:0-497 GCF_000710305.1 Buceros rhinoceros silvestris | reverse complement strand
TGATGTTTTTGTAGCCTGTTATGTGGGAAGAGCTTGTTCAGACAAAAAAAAATGTAGCTACTGTGTTGACAGCAAAGGAGAAATTGACTGATGGAATTCAGCTGCATAATTTAACATACAGCTTTCAAGTCAGGCTGGAAGTTCCAGAATGTTAAACTTTGGCTAATGGATAGTGCTGAAAAAGGCAGGGTTCAGGGAAGTCTAAAAATGGATCAAAGCACACTCACGACTAGAAATGCAAACAAAATATTTATTTACTTTGATTTGGGAAAGTAAGCACTCTACCCAGCAAGACGAAAATCGTTACATCATATAAAATTAAGTGCAAGTGACCAGACAGTAAGTGGTCTCTCCCTTTTTATCAACACTGCCCTTACTCAAACTCAACAAAGCTTCACCAGATCAGTGGGTTTAGTGTCACTTTATATGGTCACAGCTTTCAGTGGAAAACCACCTTCATTTCTCACTATGTTTATTATTGTGTTACCTTGGCTTTA
>NW_010446444.1:0-497 GCF_000710305.1 Buceros rhinoceros silvestris | reverse complement strand
AATTCATAATTCCTGCATTAACATTCTCATTCACTTCCATGGTTCCTAGCACATCGATAAGTCCTGTGTCTAAGACACCCTCAAGTTTATCTCTAGTTAAAAGCTCTTTTACTGACCCCTATCAACTTCTATGCAAAGATGCTTTTCACCCTTTGAGAGATGTGTACCCTGTTTGTTGCCAGCAGGCCTAGTATCATGTAGACCAACCCGCAATCAAAATCCCCAAAATTCTACTGCTATTGATCTGCTGGATCTTCCTGTTTCTTCCACTATCAATCTCTACAACTGAAAGGGTAGAAAAGAACCCTGCTTGTGCTCCTGATCCCTTAACCACTTTTCCCAAGGTCCTGAAGTCCCTCTTGCTTGACTTCAGAATTCTTGTCGCTACTTCATTGCTACCTACCTGAAAAATCTATAATGGATAATAACCTGTGGATGGTACCAGGGCAGGAAGCTTTCTTTACATATCTTTAACCCAGGCCCCAGGGAGGCAGCAG
>NW_010446443.1:0-497 GCF_000710305.1 Buceros rhinoceros silvestris | reverse complement strand
GTGGAGGAACAGGAAGAGGAAGTGGAAAAAGAAAAAACGAGGAAACACGAAATAGAGAAAATTGGAAATGGGGGAGACAGGAAAAGGAAGTGGGGAAACAGGAAGTAGAGAAAACAAAAAGTAAGGAGAAACAGGAAAAGGAAATGGGAGGAAACAGGAAGTGGATGAACGGGAAGAGGAAATGGAAGAAGGAAAAACAAGACGAAACACGAAATAGAGAAAACAGGAAATGGGGGAAACAGGAAAAGGAAGTGGGGAAACAGGACGTAGAGAAAACAGGAAGTAGGAAGGAACAGGAAAAGGAAATGGGGGAAGAGCAAGTGGGGAAACAGGAAATAGAACAAACAGGAAGTGGAAGAAACAAGAAATAGAGAAAACAAGAAATGGGGGAAAACAGGAAGAGGAAGTGGGGGAACAGGAAGAGGAAGTGCAGGGAAACAGGAAGCGCAGAAAGAGGAAACGGGAAACACCAGGAGAAAGGGGGAAAACAGGAGGAA
>NW_010446442.1:0-497 GCF_000710305.1 Buceros rhinoceros silvestris | reverse complement strand
TTACTGTTGAAAAAGTTGCTTTTTCAGTAAAATAGGAAACTACCCTCATGTTTTGATATTACTTGGCCAAGATCAATTACCATTTAGATGTAGAGAAACAGTAACAGCACATGCAGAGTGAGCTGAGAGCTCGACTGTGTACCTCAGGCACACTGAGGTAACACAAGTCATCCAACCAACGCTCTGAAATTATTTGCGCAAGCAATGGTTCAGTCCAAAAGAATATGGGTTAGATATAGCTCATAATATTGAAAGTTCCAGACGTTATGAATTTACAGTATCCATGGAACGTGCAGATGTTGCTGGGAACTGTCAGATCTGACACAACATAGGTTGAGAATGCCTAGACGACATTTTACACAGTCCCCCAAACTCCACGTCAGAAATAAGACCTTTAAATCTTGACCCAGCCCTCAGAGTGGTCTCTGGCTGCATGCAATGGTAAACGCTGAAGAGCAGATTCATGGCCTCTGTGCATGGTAGTCCCCCAGTGTTGG
>NW_010446441.1:0-497 GCF_000710305.1 Buceros rhinoceros silvestris | reverse complement strand
AGGGCGGGATCCACCCAGAGGGACCTGGAGAGGTCCAGGGGAAGGGACCTTCCAAGGTCTTCTCCAGCCCAACCCTTTGGTGATGCCATGGATGGAGCGTTGACCAACCTGGCTTGGAGATGACCCTGCTCATGAGGCGGGTGACCCTCAAAGGTCCCACCCCACCCAAACCCCTCCGTGGAGCCGTGGACCAACCCGATCTGGTTGGAGACGTCCCCACCATGGCCAGACTAGATGGTCTTCAAAGGTCCCTTCCCACCCAAACCCTTCCACGGCACCGTGCTGGGGCCTCGTTGACCAATCCCATCTGGTTGGAGATGTCCTTGGCCATCTAGGTGACCATCAAAGGTCTTCTCCAACCCAAACCCTTTGGTGATGCCCTTGACCAACCTGATCCTGTTGGAGACGTCCCTGCCCACGGCCCAGGTGACCACCCAAGGTCCCTCCCTCCCCCCAGGCGTCCCCGTGGTCGACGTCTTCCCCATGGCCCCGCTGAC
>NW_010446440.1:0-497 GCF_000710305.1 Buceros rhinoceros silvestris | reverse complement strand
ATCATTATTATTATATAAACGTATACAATTCCATATAAAACTTTACCAATGTCAGCCACGCACTTTGTTTCCATTTCAGTTGTTCATCTCTTTAGGAACCAGTTTGCCTAAGGCCATGTCAGAAGTAAATGTCTGCAAATGCTGTCACAGATCAGCAGGCATCAGCAAGTAAGTTCAGATGCTCCTTTGGTTTGGCAGGAAGATGAGAACTTGGTTGGAGGTTAAGGCAACTTTTTCAAGAT
Source organism: Buceros rhinoceros silvestris (assembly GCF_000710305.1). Lineage (NCBI taxonomy): Eukaryota > Metazoa > Chordata > Aves > Bucerotiformes > Bucerotidae > Buceros > Buceros rhinoceros. The sequence goes on along the minus strand of NW_010446440.1, from coordinate 255 downwards.
GCTCATCTTCTATATATTAGGTTAGAAGTAAAGAACTTTATTCTGCCTTCAGAGTTCATAGAAGATTGCTCAAAGCAACATACATACCCAGCAGGAACAGCTAACTGTATTTGCTGTCTTTTCTCTTTCCCCCCCAAGTTTTTAAGCAGCTTGAAGCTTATGAGAACAGATAATACACTCCAATCAAGACAGACAAAAAAGATCAACTACTCGGAAACCTTAATAGAAACTGCCGAAGGGTGTTTTGAAGAGACC
>NW_010446439.1:0-492 GCF_000710305.1 Buceros rhinoceros silvestris | reverse complement strand
ACGCACACTCTTCTGCCTGCCCCATCCCACGCTCTGGGAACATCTTCCCTCAAGTCTCAGACGACCCCAGGAAGGAGCTGTCTTCCCTGACCTGACCTGAGTGCAGGGTCCGAGCGAGGCAGCAGCCCTCCTGTGTGACGCACACCAATCCGTGCAGAGAGACACGGCATTTTCACACACAAACAACAGCCCCGCTTTGTTACAGCCCTTTGGAAATGATCTCGGAGTCGCTGCTCCAGGATCTCCACACAGAGCCGCAGCCAAAGAGGTAAAAGCAATGACAAACGTTATTACAGGAGGAAAGCAGCAGCAAGTGAGCAGAAGGCGTGACGTCACTGGAGTACCGAGTGTTCACATCTCAAGCGCTGCTCTGGTTCACTTCTCTCGGAGGAGACGGCAGAGCTCAAACAAGTCCGGCTGGTCTGGCCAGCTTCCCTTCAGAGAGGTGGCGTGGAGAGAGACGCAGCTGCTCATGGAAGGTGCATTCAACTC
>NW_010446438.1:0-496 GCF_000710305.1 Buceros rhinoceros silvestris | reverse complement strand
CGGCACCCGGGGCTGCAAGCGAGCCGCAGTGGGGGTTACACCCCTCACGCCCCGCAGCGACGCGCCCCACAAGCGTGATCTTTCTCAGTTCACACAGACACGGGCAGGATTTGGCCCCGTGCCGTCACCCTGAGCATCTCGTCATGTTTTTGCAATGAAGTTCTAAAGATCAGGGACGAACGTCTCGGATTCAACGGAGTTCTTAGCCCGCTGTGTGAGCGGAGCGGGGCACACCCCACAGCACCCCTTCCTCTTACCGGGGTTTTTTCCAGCAGTGCTGAGTGCCAAAAAAAATTAAAGCAGTGTTTTGCTTTAGGATAAAACGTGCCACCGTGCTTGGATGATCCATTGAGTAATTTATGCTGCAGCCTAGAAAAGGTGTTTAATCTCCTTATAATTAGCTGAACCTACAGTAACATGAGGAATTTCATGCGAGGTGCTCGTTGCTCTTGCAGCACGTTTTCTTTCCACTAGCAAAAAGAACTCAAAAAAAAAA
>NW_010446437.1:0-496 GCF_000710305.1 Buceros rhinoceros silvestris | reverse complement strand
TGTCAGGGCTGTTAACAAAGGACAGTGTGATCAGGACTAGCCTGGGTTGCAAAAAGGAAAGGATGGTAACAACTCAAGTAGAGACTTGTCTTCCTTGACGTTCTTCTGTACTCACGAGCCTTCAGTAAAATGACCACATGCTCTAAACTCTCGCAGTGAAATACTGCAGCTGTTATTCGGTTCCTGCATATTCCACTGGAGAGGAATGATTGTAGCTGTCCGCTCGGTTCAAACTGCGTTGTTGATAGCTTGCTTCTCTAGGCCTGGTCTAAATGGGGGAATAGTCACTACCTTTTTCCTCCTTGATAGACAAGGGATTGGTGTCTGATTGCTCGATCAAGAGTGTTACAGAAATGAGAGGTCCACAGTTAATCCTGGTCGGTAGTCCTGACCTTGCAGCAATCTGGATTTTCTGGCTAAGGACTAGACAATTTAATTCACCTACCCACGTACAGGAAAGTACAGGGAACAGCATCTGTTCAAGGACTGGAAAACT
>NW_010446436.1:0-497 GCF_000710305.1 Buceros rhinoceros silvestris | reverse complement strand
TATGTATAACGTCATAGGTATCAGAAAGGGGATAAAAATAATTTATTGAAGAATTTTTGACAAATTATGTTGGCCAGACAGAGGAATTACAATGATAGTCCTCAATTAATTGAGGCACAAAATTAACATCCTTAAGTGTGTTTGTACGTGATGTTGTATATTCCTGTTTTCAAGAGAAGTGTGTCTGCCACTAGGATGTGTTCTAGGGAGGTGCCACCTATTTGACCACTTCGTTCTGTTCCAGGTGACTCCAGAAAAATACGAAATACAAAAAAATACTAAAGGATGTGTCACAAAATCCATGTTCTTCCCATAAAATCCAAAGCTGTGGTGTAATAAAAGGGCCTGATTCTCCTCTTGGACACTCGCAGATTTTTTAAGATTGCTTGAAATTGTGAGTTCAAAGAGAAAAAGAAAATTAGAGGGCTGAGTTTGACTGCAGCATAGCTTTAATGGTGGGGGAGCAGGGGGTACATCGGTGAAGACTGTCACGCAGA
>NW_010446435.1:0-497 GCF_000710305.1 Buceros rhinoceros silvestris | reverse complement strand
GAACGCAATTAAAACCATAAAACAATCATTTGAAGTTAAACAGGACAGGCTGGAAAGGAGAGAGGGGGACAGAGATTAATAAATACATAAGTAGACAGATAGATAAATACATTCCTTCTCCACCCTGTTCTGAATCAACATCCCAGCTTAGACAAAGGATGTGCCACGTGGCCACCTATCCAGGGGGGTGGGGTGGGGGAGTGGGGGTGGCATGTGAAGGAGAATTGCCTTAGGAGTCTTCAACCTCCAGTGTGGTCCAGGAATGAACTGTACAAGCAAACTTCTGCAAGAAGTGTTTCGCCTCACCACTAGTAGAAGACTCCCTCGTACACTCTTCCTGGGTGTTCATCTGTTCCTCCATCGGACAATGATGTCCGTGTCGGGTCCTGGCAGGACTTCCTCTCCGGCTTTGCAGACGACGATCTGTCTCACGTCCCACGGCGGTGGATCTCTCCATGTGGGAGCGGGGTCGCCTCGCGTGCCCCTTTCCACCCCCT
>NW_010446434.1:0-496 GCF_000710305.1 Buceros rhinoceros silvestris | reverse complement strand
GCACGGGCGACGGGGAGAGCCGCGCTGCCCGGCGCCACAGGCGCACCACACAGCATGGTGAGCACTGGGCCAGGCGTCCCGGTGGGGTTTGGGTTTCTGGGGTGCCCACAGACCAACTCTCCCACCCTGGCTGCTGGAGGTGCTGCCGTGGATGTCAACTGCAGCTCCGCCAGCACAGGACCCATCTGAGGACCCACCTGGGGTGGGCTCTGCTTTATTTTTAAACCTCTTTATTTTCAGTTGTTCTGTATGGCTTGATGTCATGATTTGAGAGATGCAGCTCCCACTCATGGGGAAATTCAGCTTTCTGGCGTGGTTTCACTGCTGTCGAGAGACCAGGACATCTCCCAAGGAGCTATCAGGTCACTGTGGCCTCGGACACATCTGTGGTGGCATGATATGGAGGGCAGGGGCTGGCCCACAGTGAAGTCATCTCCGGGTTCTACTGAGCTTTGAGACATCTAATGTGTGTTAGTGACCCAGCAGTAGCCCCCAA
>NW_010446433.1:0-490 GCF_000710305.1 Buceros rhinoceros silvestris | reverse complement strand
GCAGGAGCCAGGGGCTTCGGCACCTGCTACATCTCCCCCTTTCTTTTTAACTTGCACAGAGAGGTGACAAGGGGCCTTCATCACATTCTTCTGCATTTTCCTCGTTCTCCGTTGTCTTTAAGGAGGAGATCCTGAGCCAGAGGATTCTGAGGACTATAAACATAATCACTGAAGCAACCCGTCCTATCGCTATAAAAATCCAAATGCATCAGTTGAACCCCGAAAACCACTGAGGAGGATTTAGCCCATTGGAGCTATTTGACATTTTTGCAGCTGATGGATTGGATAATTGTTTAATATCTTTCATCTGTTGCACAGGGCTTTGATCCAGGGTTTCTACTTTTCCCTCTCCATTGCTCATGAAAATGCCTTGAATATGAGTTTGGATGTCATCCCAGGAATGCGCCGTTCGATACCGCTCGAGGGGAGTCACACACAAATTGTGTGAGAGAGATTCCCAATCACATTCAAACTGCATTCGATGGGTGAA
>NW_010446432.1:0-497 GCF_000710305.1 Buceros rhinoceros silvestris | reverse complement strand
CTGAACAGACCCAGCTCTCTCAGCCTCTCCTTGTACTGGCAGATGCTTAAGTCCTTTAACCATCGTTGTGGTCTGTCGCTGGACTTGCTCCAGTATGTCTGTTTCTCATGTGCTGGGGAACCCAGACTGGACACACAGCTCCAGATGTGACCTCACCAGCACTGAGTTAAGAGGAAAGGTCACCTTCCTCTATCTGCTAGCAACACTCTGCTCGTTGCAGCCCAGGATGTTGTTGGCATAAAGGTCCACACGACTGCTTGCTCATATTCAATTCCCTGCCTACCTGCAAGTCCTTCTCTGCAAAGCTGTTTTCCAGCTGGCTGCTCTTCAGCCTGTACTGGTGCTTGGGGTTACTCTTCTCCAAGTGCAGGAATTGGCATTTCCCGTTGCTGAAATTCATGAGATTCATTTCTGATGCCTATCCTATCTCTGTCCTTCTGAATGGCAGCACAACAACCTGGAGCATCAGCTACGACTCCCAGTTTGGTATCTTCTGC
>NW_010446431.1:0-497 GCF_000710305.1 Buceros rhinoceros silvestris | reverse complement strand
GGAGGGGAAGGGAGGCGTTTGGCAAAGGCTGGCCTCGGGGCTCGCTGCTGGAAGGGGAAGACAGCTGAGGATGACAGCTCCACTTCCCTGCAGAGTACAACGAACAGCACTGACTCTGAGGAAGGCGGTTTTGTTCTCCAGTTTACAGAATGCAGTCTTGCCCTTTGTTTAGAAAAAAAAAAAAATAGAAAACACACCAAAAAATCTATATAAATACCGTATATACAATTTAGGCAAAAAAAGAAAGAACTTTCAGAAAAGATCTTCCCTCCAGGTCGAGCGCTGGGAGTGACAGCAGAGAGGATAAAGCTTTGCCTCCAGTAGGGGCGATAGGTTGTGGACGATTCGAACAGCCTGGAAGGTCTGGGAGCCACCAGCGGTGCCCGTGAGCGTGGCAGCGGGGAGGGAGAGGGCACCTCCGGCAGCAGGAGGCAGGGGCAGAGGGGAGGCAGCAGGAGGGCAGCACAGGGGATATGGCCATGAACTTGGAAGGCCCA
>NW_010446430.1:0-491 GCF_000710305.1 Buceros rhinoceros silvestris | reverse complement strand
TTGTTGTTGTTGCTGGGAAAAAACTGTCAAAAACCTGGCACTTGTTGATGTAAGTTGAGCTCAGCTGCTACCATGTAAAAGTAGAAAGAAATACCAGAGCCAGCTGTCACCCAGTAGCTGGAGTATGACAGGAGATGTCACCTAGTCTCCTTGGTAGCTCAAGAGGCTACAGGCTTGTTTTTAAAAATTAATATTCAAGCAGGCACAAGTGAACACACTGTTCACGATGACAGAAGTTCTTCTAACAAACTCCCTGCTGAAACAAGATGAGCAATAAGCCCAGGCAAACTGCAGAAACCTCTGCTTCTTCACCAAAGCAGCGTTTATTCTCTCCTGAAGGTCTTGTGCCGTTTAGTCCAGTGTGTGTTTCTCCTGGTCCGTTCCCTCTTCCTTATAGGGCAGTTAGTGATGTGAGCAGAAATCAGAGATCAATGGATTTCACCTTTTTTTTTTTTTTTTCTTTTTTTGGATCTGAAAACAAATCTGAAGCA
>NW_010446429.1:0-496 GCF_000710305.1 Buceros rhinoceros silvestris | reverse complement strand
CGGAAGCGCAGAGTCTTTGCAGTGCAAATAACTGTGTTATTTGCTTCCCCTCGTAAAGTACTAGCAAGCAAAAATATAATTAACAGCAGAGAAAGCAAGTTACTCAGTACAGTGCATAATTGGAACTTGCTTATACCACCAGCAGGGCTCAAAATAATTGCCTCTCTCTCACAGTGCAAGCAGCAAACTGAACTAAAAGCCTCACATTTCGCATTCGGAGTCAGCCTGTCCAAAGCATGTCAGCTGAGTAAGTGGATTGTCAGTAGAATGTGCACACTCTCTAAAAACAAAGTTTCCCCTTTCCTATTAGGAAGGAAGAGAACTCTCCAGGGCGGCACAGTAACAAGGATAATGCTTTTACGCTAGTAGCACCGCCATGCAAATGCTATTTTTGAAATTCCTGTTCAGTAACAACGCTAAGATTAAAGGCATCTATGGGTTGGTTGCAGTTACACCTAAACCTAGAAGTCATTAGCACCTAAGTGTTGTTTGTTAA
>NW_010446428.1:0-495 GCF_000710305.1 Buceros rhinoceros silvestris | reverse complement strand
TTCAGCAGGGACCTTTATAATTAAAACTCTTAACGACCTGAAATTATTTTCCAATTATTACTCAACACACCAATTGTTGCAGCAATATTGTTTATATTTGTCACCAGAAATTACTGTGATTATTTTTCTCTTTGCTTTCACATATGTCACTATAAAAGCTAAAAGGAAGATGGAAAAACATAGGAGGATTTCTGAAAGATTATGGATCTAGTATCACTGATTCTGGCATTCACCAGGAGTAAATTACAGAAATAAAATGCATACAAAAATTCATTTTATCTCACTTTGCTATCACTGAACTAGACACTTTTGAATGATGAACTAACAATAGGCACATTTAAAAATTTGCAGTAATTGTTGGAACAGGTACCTACTATAACTATTTTGTAATCTAGGGATAAAGCCAAAAGGAAATTATTGAAAAAACAATACCAGACAGATATGCAAAGAACATCATTAGCTGTAAAAACAGGAAACTGATATTGAAAGCTGTAA
>NW_010446427.1:0-495 GCF_000710305.1 Buceros rhinoceros silvestris | reverse complement strand
GCGGGCAGGAGCCATGGGCAGCAGCATCCTTTGGCAGCTTTGGAGGTAGCCAAATACTGATGTGGAAGAGAGATCTTTCTGAAGACTGGGTGTATATCGGTGAGGGGGAGCTGTCTTGGAAGAGCTGAGCGCTGTCCGCGATACAGGATGACCTCATGAAACACCTCTCCTGAAAAAGCCTTCACATCAGCTCTGGTCTTGGAGCTGACAGGCTTCAGCGTGCGGCCAAACGCAGGACAGATCACGTATGCCTGGAAAAGCACCGAGCAATCTGTGGGAAGGAATCTCTTCTCCTACTGAATCCCAGCAGTTTTAAGAACATCCCCTGGCTGTGCTCCTCAGGTGCACGCAGGCCACCTGGCCGAATCCTGTAGGATTTCTATTGTCAAACCTTACAGCTCCACCCCAGAACCATCCTGACCATGCCTTGGTGGGGAGAGCCACTACGGTGGCTTCTGAAAGTGGAGCCCTGCCTGGCCCAAAGCACACACCGAC
>NW_010446426.1:0-494 GCF_000710305.1 Buceros rhinoceros silvestris | reverse complement strand
TCCAACCAGAGGATTCTGTGATTCTGTGAGAGTGACCAATTTGACTTAGTGTACGTGTTTATGAATGGGGTGATCTTCATAACATCCAATAAATGACCCCATGCTTCAATTGGTCAAGAAGCAGCATAGGGAGTGTGTGGGAATTTGTCTTCTGAATTCCTTCTGCAGTCACTCCAGGAACAAAATGCCTGCCGGTAGTGCATGGGAACTTAGAGCAAAGTGCTGCCCTGATCTTTCAAACACTTAAGTACATGGAGGGATCTATAAACATGACACAGTACCTTCATTTTTGAGGAACTGTTTCTCCTTCCTACGTTTAAGTATTTCCTGTTCCATGGCCTAACAACTGGTTATTTGGTGGAATATGTCAGTGATGAATGAGAAAATCTGCTGTAACTTTATTCAGAAACTTATCTCCTGAGTAATATCTCTAGATCACCTACATCCTGCTTGTAAAATACTTAGGCAGCTAATTCCCGACTAAATAATTGATG
>NW_010446425.1:0-495 GCF_000710305.1 Buceros rhinoceros silvestris | reverse complement strand
GGTGAGCACCGGCTCCTCCGCCCTTTCCCATCGCACACTCTGACACGGCTCCGCCGGGTAATCCCCAGGGGCTGTGGAGCGTTGTACTGGTAGCTGTGGTAAGAGACCAGGCTGGGGAGGGGGCCCTAGAGCTGCCAGCTCTTGGTGGCTTTGCTGGAGAAGCAGCAGCTGCTTCCTGCACCCCGTCCACCTGTCCACCTGCCCCTCACCCAGCTACTGGCGCTGGGGGCTGTGGGTCGGTATGGGACCAGGAACCAGCGCAACGGCCGTGAGGTCCCTCTGTCTGCCCTGGGGAAGCCAACGCTGCTCCGTGCACTGGAGCAAACCTCCCTGAGCAGGTACCGTGGGCTCACGCTGTGCCTGCAGCAGGCAGCCGGAGCCCGGGGGCTTTGGCCACCGAGGTCATTTGCCAGCCAGTGCCTTCGTGCTAATTCCCTGGGACACTGTGCTGGCCTCTTGTCCTGCAGGAGGGAACGTGCCTTTGGGGCCGTCTCT
>NW_010446424.1:0-496 GCF_000710305.1 Buceros rhinoceros silvestris | reverse complement strand
TTTTTTTATTTTGTTTTATCTCACTTCTCTGCTGTCTTTGCTAACTGAAGTTGAACATCAAACCAAAGTGCAACATATTTAATCACCCAAACAGTTATTAATATGCTGATAAATGAGTGTTTAGGAAGTTGCATGTGATACCTTATCTATATACATAAATTGCTTTTAATTTGTGTGATTACAGATACAGCATTAAAGTTGAGTTTTAATAGAATATATCCCCTAACATCGATCACTAGAGAAATATAAACATCTTTTCTCGTGCGCAAAAGTTGCCTGGACTCTAAAAACATGCCATAATATGTTCTCTATTCCAGGTTATGGAAGCAGATCAGCTAAAATGGCACTAGGCTATTACCCATCAAGGCACTGGCATGCAGCTGAACGTAACAAGGTACAGGGGCTTAGTAAGCTACTGTGCACCAGTCGTTAGCAACCACAGCTGATCATGATCCTCCGCAAAACTTCTCCCAGTCCGAGAGGTAAAACAACTCCG
>NW_010446423.1:0-494 GCF_000710305.1 Buceros rhinoceros silvestris | reverse complement strand
CTTATGAGCAAGGACTTGTGGAAGGGAACAGTATTTCCACACTGTCCCTCTCATAAATACCGTACTTACACCAGGAACACGAGCTGTAGGATTTTAACAGCTTTTACCTCTAGGAGCACCACGGAAGTTAGCTTGATGCTTTGTTTGTGCTCCATAGTTTGACTGGAAATAACCAGCAACCATCTCCTCAATGCATGAGATCTTCAGGATACATTTCTAAATCACATCTTCACTGATGCATGTGGCAATTCAATGGGTTTTAGCAGAGAAAAATAAATAGTGATACAGTTTGGGTGTGGGAGAAGATCTCCAAATATATGCTCTGCATTTACTAATAGGAGCACAAGGTCTTTTCAATACTGGAACAGAATTTTTGATCAAATGCCTGGTGGCAAATTTGAAATACTAGCCTGGGGGCCCCAATGAGACATAATTCATTCCAGTAGCTAGAACAAATCTCGCTTCTACATCCATTCCTCTAAAGCCATTATTGA
>NW_010446422.1:0-496 GCF_000710305.1 Buceros rhinoceros silvestris | reverse complement strand
ATATATATATATATATATAACCACACATATGTATATGATCTGATGACAGTCAGTGTGCAATAGATCTTCATGTAGTGTGTATATCTCTTCAGGTTCCTGACCACAGCCTGGTAAACTGATACTCCAGGGTTCACTTCAGACCAACTGAACATTGCCAGTGAGACTGAGCATACCTTACAGACATTGTCCATATGTTATCAGAGCTTTGATAAATCAACATAGCTCCCTTGCACCAGTTCACCTGAGTAGCGGTGTTACTCTCCTGTTCATGTGACGAACTAGAAGATTTCTGTCAATGATGTCAGTGACCTACTCTTTGTTTTACTGGAACAACTCATGTTTGGGTGGTGGAATGTGTTATGTAGAATGGAAATATATAGACCTAATGATGTAAAGACCTGAGCATAATGAATTGTCACAAAGAGAAAAACATTCGATTCTCTCTATTTTTTTAAAAGTCTGTAAATTGAGACTATATAGTTGCATGGAAAATAGG
>NW_010446421.1:0-496 GCF_000710305.1 Buceros rhinoceros silvestris | reverse complement strand
TTGTGGGGGGGGGGGGGGGGGGAAGAAGGGGCTGGTCCACACTTGAGGCCATAGCTAAGCTCATGCCTACCTCTGGCAAGCTCTAGCCCCTGAGGTTTGGGGACCAGCAGGTCCCTGCGAGGAAGCAGGCAGGCGCAGTTGAGCTATGGTGGCGTTCAGGCAGTTTACCCCGATGGACTCCTCTGCTTCCAGAGCCTCTTTGCTGGGTGGCTCTGGGGCTTCAGCAGCCACCTCCGATTGCAGCACTGCCTGCAAGAGCTGCTGGGAGCTCTTGCAGTATGGCTGGGGAAACCCTGCAAATTGCACGATTAAATGCTGCCTCAGGAAATGTCCACTGTGGAGAAGGGGCTTGGCCACCAAGTCAGGGGCCGAAGGCTGATCTGCCAAGCAGTTCCAGGCCTGTGACAGGGTTGGATTCTCAGCCTGGCGCTGTCCTGGATGCAGCAACTGTCCCTTGGGCACCCTCCTGCTGTCCAGCAAACAGTGATGCCCTGTA
>NW_010446420.1:0-496 GCF_000710305.1 Buceros rhinoceros silvestris | reverse complement strand
AATCACATCTCCAAGAAATGGGTGAGAGAGTCATCAGGATTTATCAGATAACAAGTGGCAGGAGGTAATTAGTTGCTCCACTTCTAAAGAAGAGGCAGTGGAGAGCAGCATGTACACTCACACCAGTCTGCAGAAGGTGTGCAAACACTGACTTGGAGGCTGCCTCCACTCAGGTTACCACAGGTTTCTTGCTTCAAAGCCGATGAGTAACGTTCAGGGTGCCAGAAGACTGCCAGGGACTGACTGGGGCTCACAGCACTTACCAGCCCCCTGGATCATCAAGAGCAACACAAAATAAGAGACTTTAAATGGTAACGGCCTGACAGACCTGACACTATCTGTAGGTACAGCGTAGATCTAAGAAATTTGGACGGCAGTACCAAGGAGTAGTTCAAAACAAATTCAAAGCTTTAGGAAACTGTTGGCATGGGATGTAACTCTACAGAGTTGAAAACCATCAGGGAAATGGGAGAGTGTCGCGGTTTGAAAAGGGGGG
>NW_010446419.1:0-496 GCF_000710305.1 Buceros rhinoceros silvestris | reverse complement strand
CCCTGTTGCTTTCTATCCCCGCTTCTGGAGGGATCAACATCCTCTATGCGGCTCAGAAAGCCCTGAAGAGGCAGAATAACCACTTGGTCCCTAGCAAACTCACTTCTCTGCTGACCACGTCATCCATGTATTGTGTCCCTGGGGCGCCCAGCACCTGTGAACCCTGTTCCAGACGATGGACCCTCTCCCTGCCCAGGCGCTGGGTTTGCAGCAGCATTGTGCTCAGGGCAGCGTCTTTGGCTGGGGTGGATTTAGGGTACTGAGACCAAGAGAGGCTGGAAATGGCATGATTCGGCGTTAAGGCAGAATTTCAAAGATGTAAGAATTAACACAAACAGTTAATCGAGACGACTTCCCCCTTAGTTCAGTTTTAACATGGCATGAAATCCCCAAGCCAGAACACTGCGGTACTTCAGCTCGAGATCGGGCAGAGCAATTATTCTGTCATGGAGCATGTTAGGAAAGAAAAGGCAGAAGGAGGCGAGTCGGAGCCTCT
>NW_010446418.1:0-495 GCF_000710305.1 Buceros rhinoceros silvestris | reverse complement strand
GGGTATTTTCACTGTACGGTGAGAGCGCGGTTCTTACTGAGAAGGGGTCCCTGTCTTGGGTGGAGGGAGAGGAGTACAGCCCGTTGACCGTCCCTGCTAAGTGTTCAGTCTTTCCCCCCAGCCAGGTTTTACCCCTCCTGGCTCTTTATACCCTCCCTGTTTGTCTCTGACTCTCTGGTGACGTTTAGCATGGTTTGGGTGGAGAGTTGAGCAACAGTCATTTATGTTTAGTGTGAACTGCATTAGGCTCATTAGCATATTGAGGGGTGTCAATGTTGATGTTAATTTTTCAGTTAATTAGGCAAAGATCTTCACTCGGACACTGGGACCTTCAGCATTTCTTTGCTTTCTTCACTTAGCCGGAGCAGGGCTGTCTTGTCTTCACTGCACTTCCTCCTTCAGCCGTTGTTGATGCCAGCCCAAGGAATCTCCGCTCCTAGAGATAACGTGGGATTTCCTGCATGCAAATATTTTGTCCTTTTGTGCAGAAATCCC
>NW_010446417.1:0-494 GCF_000710305.1 Buceros rhinoceros silvestris | reverse complement strand
GCCAGCAAGAAAGAAACCTTTGCTTTCTCATCTTTCACGGCTTTTAAAACCTCCAGCATCTTTGTTTTCTTTTACTTTTACAGAAGAAGACAAGGTTTTGTTGCTGTTCTTGATGTTTTTTGCAAACAGTCAGTATCTGGTGCAGCAGGTGCTGTAAGGAAAAGGCACAATTCTGATCCAAGACGGATGATCTCTGAAGTAAACTGTTAGATTGTGCTAAGATGTTCTCCAAAGTGCTGCTCAAAATGGCTGGGTTAAATCACCATGTTTGAGACCTGCGAGCTGTAAGGTTACACGGGCCCAGTTCGTCATCGATCTCAAACAGCAGCTATGAACACTGACCGGAAATTTCGAAAATGGTGGGAAACCACAGAAAGACGACCTGCAGCTGCGCAGGATACTATGCATACAAAACAAAAGGGACAAGCATGCTAACAAGGACTAGTAAATGACTCTTCCAAAAAGAAGGAGAAAAAATGTCTGTCTCCATAAAA
>NW_010446416.1:0-494 GCF_000710305.1 Buceros rhinoceros silvestris | reverse complement strand
AGGAAAGTCAGCAGAGAGCCCACAAGGCCTCCAGAGCCATCCCCACAGCCAGACACCAGCTCTTGCCCTCCCAGGTCAAAGCCTTCTATGGGGATGAAGCAGAAAGCACCCTGATCTCGAACCTGAAGCGAGGTGTCGTCAGTCTGCTCCAGCCCCAGCCCCAGCCCCACACTGGCACCGCAGAGGAGGTAGGTGCAGAGCTGGGGCAGGACCTTGCCCGAAAGCCAGGGACCATGCTGCAGCAGGAGAGAGCTGCAGGCAAAATTCAGGATAAACAACATGGGCTTTGCTGCTCCAGCTGCCCCGGGCTGTGAGCGAGGATCACTATTGCAAAGACAGAAGAATTAAAATAAGATAATTTGTAGATGATTTGCAGGAATGGGCACACTTAGAAATTCATCGTCTTTCCCTGAACAGTAGGAAAATTGGGAAAAAAAACTCCACAAGAATTTCTAGCAAGCAGGATTCACCTTGCCCAGCCCAGTCAGCAGCTG
>NW_010446415.1:0-492 GCF_000710305.1 Buceros rhinoceros silvestris | reverse complement strand
TATTAATTTCACCTCTGTGGTTACCATGAGAGGGTGTTGTACTGGATGAAGCACATAGCTGTTATCTGTGTTGGGTACTAACTGTTCTGTGGTGGAGAATATTTACTGTGGTACAGCAGAGAGATGTTAGCACACTTTCTACTCTTTACTCAAGCAAACCCCCTATTTCTGGTTCCAGGACATATTTTGGGTTCTGAGACAAGATGAGATGCAACAAAAGATTTGCATTCAATGATGGATGGAAGTGGCATCTTAAACATTTCTTCACACAGTATTTTCTGTCTCTAAAACTCTTTTCTACACGAGTATTCCCAATGGATAATAATCTTCTTTCATTGCTAAGATGAGCACTAGTAGTTGAAGCACAGGTCTCAACTGTATACAAAGGATTTTGGGGTTTGATGCCTGTGGATGTGCTGGCCATGAGTTTTCCATTTATCACACTTGCAGGTTACCACTGCTGACGTTGCTGCAGGAAAACAGTGTGAGTGT
>NW_010446414.1:0-496 GCF_000710305.1 Buceros rhinoceros silvestris | reverse complement strand
TCAGCAGGGCTGCCCCGAGCTCTCCAGTGTGCCTGCTTTTGTTTTTGTACAGGTCTTGATCACTACAAGGAGATCAAAGAGATCAGCATTACTGAGTTCCTGCCGCCTCACCTGGTCATCTACATCGATGTTCCCGTCCCAGAGGTGCAGAAGAGGATTCAAGAGAACGGAGAGGTAACTGTCTCCCCTGCCATGTTACTACCTGTTAATGTCTGTTGTAATCATGCCCTTAGGTGCAGTTCCCGTGGGCTCTGGTGCAGAACTCTGCTTCAGAGAAGCTTCTTGTGCTCTTAGGTTGGAGAACTGTGCTGGTGATGACCCTGTGGCTATTCTGGTATGCTGGCTCTAAAAAAAAAAAAAAACCACCTTTTTCTGACTGCATCAGCCTGGTGTCGTTTCTGTAATGAGGAGTTCTGGAATTTCACCTGCTCGTGAAACCCAGCCCTTGTCGCTGCCACTTCAGGAGTCATGGCTGGGTAATGTGCTGCTTGCAGTG
>NW_010446413.1:0-495 GCF_000710305.1 Buceros rhinoceros silvestris | reverse complement strand
TTGACTTAAGCTCCCGCTGGAGGCTTTACAGGTGACAAAGCTATTCTGCAGGGTCTGTCAGGCAAATATTTCCAAGGACTGTTCCAGTTTGCGTATTATTTCTGTCAAGCCACGATGTTTCTGTCCATCCTTACTTGAACATGCTTGTTCTTACCTTCCCTGTATTGCATGGACAGTGCTGTCATCTCCACCGTGTCTGTTTGGAACTAAGTACAGATGCTAATAATCTCTTGTTCAAAAGATATAGAGGAAGTTTTGAACTGAGTCCACTCAGAACCTCTGGATCACTATGCTATTCCCCTTGCTGTGTGTGATAATGGCACCTTCTTTTCAGGCTTTGGCTGCGGACCTATCAGGGGTTTATTCGACGGAAGATTCTGCAGTATGAACAGCAGTACCAGGCAGCAGCAGAAAGGCTGACAGAACTAAGGCTGCAGGAGGATCTCTGCATTCTCAAGGAGGCCCAAGTTCTGGGGATGACAACTACAGGTGCAC
>NW_010446412.1:0-495 GCF_000710305.1 Buceros rhinoceros silvestris | reverse complement strand
CTCTGCCTCTAAACCGCTGCAGAATCCCCGGGAGCTGGGTGGTTGCTGGCACACAGGACCTCCGCTAGAAATAACATCTGGCACCCTCAATCCTCCCCAATTACCCCTGTCCTCTGATCCTGGGTGCAAGGACCCCTTGGGGACCAATCATTTCCCATTCGCAGTTCAGTGTAGGACCTTCTGGGTGGGATGCTGGGAACATCCTACAGCTCCTGAGCAAACAGCACTGCCGACCGTGAAGAACAAAGCCTGCAACTGGTGCTTCGGGGGGCAAATCAGAATTTCAGCAGCTAATTCTTGCTTCGTTGTTTTTATCACATAGCCTGTAATGAAGTCAACTTGTAGGAATAATTGCCTTTGGAGGATGATGCTGTTACTCGTTTCTCCTCTTTGGGGCCAAGAGCCTTTCTGTCCCCTTTGACCGAGGCAGCTCTGTGTCCCCCATGGTGTGTTGCAGTTCAGGTCTGAAGGCACAATACACTAAGCGCTGGGGGA
>NW_010446411.1:0-496 GCF_000710305.1 Buceros rhinoceros silvestris | reverse complement strand
CTCCCTGCCAGCTCCACGCACACCGTTTGCATCAGGAGGACACCGGGCTCTGCGCTGGAGCGGTCTCAGGAGCAGCCCTGGAGCGGAGGGATGGCAGCTGAGGCAGGAGGGCAGCTGGGCAGACCCTTCGGCCCTGCCGGCCCCGCAGTGCAGTGGCGGTCTACGCCAGAGGATCGACTCGCCCGGCAGGTGCTTTCCGGGTGTCGGAAACACCTTCCCAGCGCTGCTGGCGGGATGAGGGACTTCCGAGGCGCGGGTCTGTGCCAGCTCGGCCCCGCACGTTTTTTTCCTCCTGTAAGTCACCTCTATGAGAAAGTAATTTTTTTCACTCCACACCGTAAATACTGTCTGGAAGGAGGATTTTGGCGTATTCGCTGGATATTTCTACCCCGTGCCCGCACAGCCCGGAGCCACGACCACGGGAGGTGGGTGTGTGAGTAACCCTCCCCTGCTCCTGTCCCTGAGCACCCAACCACCCTGGGCCAGCTCAGCCGAG
>NW_010446410.1:0-495 GCF_000710305.1 Buceros rhinoceros silvestris | reverse complement strand
TGTAGTTTTCTTGAACCTTGCAGTCATTTTTAGCCACACATATGTGTGAAGATAGTTATCAAACTATTAAAGTCTTGTGATAATATAGTGTTATTCCTCTTCATTAATATTACATTATAACATTATCAGTTATTAATTATCATTTAATATTTATTTTACTCCTTATTTATTGCTGCTGGTTGTTGGTTATTATTATTTGATTATTTGATTACAGTCATTAAAGGAATTCGGAGACTGCTTGGCACAAAGTGCATTGTGCAAATGATGAATAACATATGCAAAACGCATTAGCCAAAAGCCTCACGTTCTTTCTTTTATCCTCTCACAGAAGATTGGGATGACTGGTTTAGTTGTCTATCTATCTTTTTATGGTAGAGGAGGTATTTTAGCTTATTCTCCTTCTTGCTGAATGGAGTGCCACTGTGTAGTCAGTTTTAAATAGTTCTGGCACAAAATGGCTGTATTTCTTGTGATGTCTCTTCCATCATGCCACAC
>NW_010446409.1:0-495 GCF_000710305.1 Buceros rhinoceros silvestris | reverse complement strand
TAGGTTGTAAAAGTTTCTCACGGGCGTTTCTGTTTCTCACAAACCTGCCTGCCACTTTAAAAGGCACATACCACCCGCTGCTCGCTCTCTTTTACACTCGGAGGGGCATCCCTTCCACTTTGCTCGGTGGGCTTTCGGCTTATCGCCAGGAAAGGCTTCCAGGCTTGTGGTTCGGCTCCAGGGACTTTACAGGCTGTATCCCCTGGCTTGAACCTCCAGAGGACCTGCCTGCTTGCCTGCCACCACTGCCACTCCAACAGTCGCTGCTTCAGCCATTGCTGCTTTGGAGAGCCAACCCATCACCACGGAAACCCCCGCGCTGTGTGAGACAGACCCCACTGCTGCAGACGCCGCGCCTTGGAGCTTTTCCTGCTGCTGCCACCGCCACCTCGCCACTTGCTTCAATCCCCACAATCAGATCGGTAGGACCGTGCAGACTCTGGCTTTCCACATGGCACGCCGGTGTTTTGTAACAGCTGCGGGTTCTTTGTTTCC
>NW_010446408.1:0-493 GCF_000710305.1 Buceros rhinoceros silvestris | reverse complement strand
GAAATCAATCTAGTGCACATGACTGTAATGGGCTACATTGGACACATTAGACTACGCCACACTACAAAGGTTTTGTTGGTGTGGATGTGGGATTTACAGTGAAGGAGAGGCACATTTTGATATGGCACAAATAGGCAAAAGACAAATTAATGCAGTTACCTTTGAAAATATGCTTGATACTAAATCTGAGCAGTAGTTTTGTATAAGAGAGTCACTTCACCGGGAACTATGAGGTGTTGATAGATTCTGTGATTCCTGTTGGGTCATGTAGGGATATTTCAATCTCCAATATAGCATATATTGTGAAAGAACTTCCAAGGCACATGCCAATACATCTTAACAGAACTCTGAGAAGCTCCGCAGTACTGGAACAGTGACGTTCCGCTAGGCAAACTGCAAATACCACATGGAAACAGAGCAAGATCTGAACAATTTGTTTCCACTCAGCTGAAACCTCTACTGGAGGTCATTAGTGCATGTGTCAAGTAAACCA
>NW_010446407.1:0-494 GCF_000710305.1 Buceros rhinoceros silvestris | reverse complement strand
AGGGCAGTAACACCCGACTGGACAAGGAATGGTAGAAGGGTGTGGACCTGGGGAGAGGTAGCTCATGAGTTAATAAACTACAGGAGAAAATACGGTCCCATCAGTGGACCACAGCAGAGAGCAGAATGAAAAGTTGTGAGAGCGACGGAGATGTTATCGCCGAAAAAATTATTGCCTAACCAACAGGGAAACTCGCCTCAGAGAGAAACAGAACAGACCTTCCAGTCGGCTGGAATGGTGGCAATTAGGGGGAATTCCATGGGACTTGATGGATGGGCTCCCCACACCCAAGTTAGAGATGTTAGTAAAGGGGTGGGGAAACGGGAGACAGAGAGAGGAAAGACCCCACCCGTCGTACCCCTCTCAAACCCCACTGCCCCCCCTCTGATAGATTTCAAGAGTGCAGAATCAGGAACCACCAAACTGAAAAAGCAGAAGGGAAACTAAGCTCTCCACCCTCCATGGGTGAGAGAGGGAGCGGAAAATGGGTATTT
>NW_010446406.1:0-494 GCF_000710305.1 Buceros rhinoceros silvestris | reverse complement strand
GGGGTGGAGGGAGGGGGGGGGAAGCTGTCCCCGGAGCTGGGCAGCAGCGGAGAGCCTGGAGCAAGGTCCCACGGGTGGCCCTTCCAGCGCTGGCCCATGGCAGAAAGGGGAAACTGGGCTGTACCCAGCTCTGAAAAACACAGCTGTGTGGTGGTGCCTTGTCACAAGTGCCGAATTCACACGTGGGGGTGCATGTGGGAGGGGGAAGTGGGAAAGGGGTGGGGAGCCCAGCTACGTAGAGCGAGTCCTCCAGCCTTCCTTCCTGTGGCCGGGGCTGAGGGTATATAAACAGCTGAGCTATAATTATCTGGGGCTGGTGAGCTGTGAGCCCGAGCTCCCCGCTGCCACGGGCACGGCTCACGCTGCGCCACGCTGCTGGGGGCACCTGTGGCCCCGGCTTGCTGCCCCTGCAACAGGGGTGACGGGGCTGTGGCGACCCCCAGGAGGACACAGAGGCTGCGTGGCAGGGAACGTCCCCATGGAGGGGGCGGGGG
>NW_010446405.1:0-495 GCF_000710305.1 Buceros rhinoceros silvestris | reverse complement strand
GGTTGGTTGGTTGGTTTGTTTCTGTGTCCCATATCAAAAGTAGTGTTGTCTACGAGATACGTCTGCTTGAGAAATTAGTTCTGTCCAAAAATAAAATGCTTTCCTAGTTGTCACACAGAATTGTAGAAGCATGGGTAGAAATCAAAACAGTGGTGTGCTTCATGGGTGAGTTTTTTGGGTTTTTTTTGCAGGCTCTTCTCTCCTAGGTGATTAGTTATCTGGTAGCTTGTTGCAAGTGAAATTTCAGTATGTACCATAAGCCTAAACATGTTTGAACTCTGATGGCCTTCTGAACCCCATGTTTGTTTTCCCCTTGGTGTGTTTGCGACTGCAGATGGAATACCCGCATGGTTAACAGAGTTTGTTTAGGCAGTCAACTGAAATACAGTAGTTCATTTACACTTCAGTGTTTTTCAGACATGTGTAGGATTTTTTTTATGGACGCTGTATGTAACACCATAATAAAACAGAGAGAGGATATAGAAACAAGAAAAT
>NW_010446404.1:0-494 GCF_000710305.1 Buceros rhinoceros silvestris | reverse complement strand
GAACCCACTGCCTGACCATCCTTTGAACGAGACATTGAAGCCCGGCCTTGCAAATGTTTTCCACAAATATGCTGAAGCCTTAGAGAAAGCAGCAAAACAATACAAAGCTGAACTTGATGGGAGGGGGAAATAAATAAAAATGCAAGCTGCTGCCTTTCTTAGTATGAAAAAAATTAATTCACTGCTGTACATTTTGGGGACAAAAAGACATGTCTCGTTCATTAGCTGGGCTAATTGCCCATTACAGCTACACAGAGATTTCTTACTTCATTGTTCACTTCTCCTTTTCTATTAAACTCCCAAACTCCATTGCAACTATAGGCTGCTAGTAATACACATACATCTACAGAAAGTACTTTTTCACTTCTGCCGAAGAACATTCCCAGGTAATTACTCTGCGTGCTCTGGGAAATAAAGCAAGTTAACATACAATCAGCAGCTTGGCATCATTTTCACAGTGCTTCTGAGAACAATAACTAGATATATGGACTACA
>NW_010446403.1:0-493 GCF_000710305.1 Buceros rhinoceros silvestris | reverse complement strand
GTGCGGGTTGGTAGAGAACTACTGTCTTCTGTCCAATGCCATTATAAAAAACTGGGAATAGGCTATTTATAGTGATGCATTTTGCTCAGAACTCAACGGTATGTATCCCTTCAGCTGGCTTTTCTGACCAAGGGTCAGCTCAAGAACTATTTCTCTTACCTTTTAATTTCTGTTGGACTTTCCCAGGCAGGGCTGAAAGAAGGAATGCAAACTAGATGTTCAAATGCCTATGCTGAGCAGGAAGTCTGTATACATGGGTAACCCCTTCAGAAAATTATTTAAACTTTGTCACTTCACAAACAAAGAGAATTTGGTCATTTATTTTCTATTCCAGTCGTCAGTCTTGTACTACAAAGACCAGAGGTATTGCAAGATGGATTACACCCCTCACCTGTTGGATGTAAAATAAGCCCAAGAACTCAACAAATAAAATTAGGTCTGCTGTATTGATGGGTTAGACATGCTAACCAGAGTCTTAAATCTTCCTGTTGTC
>NW_010446402.1:0-494 GCF_000710305.1 Buceros rhinoceros silvestris | reverse complement strand
CATTCCTAACAACTTCAAGCAATTAACTCTTGAGGCTTTTGACCTTGAGTGAAGTATGTCTCTCTGATGACCCCCTGTGACTTATATTGGTGTCTCCCTCTGTTTGTTTCCCTCCTTTTTTAAAAATCTTGTGTACTCAATCCCTTATGGAGTACAGATGTTGAAGAGCGTTCTGTGCCTTCAGCAAGCCAGCTGGGAAGTTTCCTGGTTATTCCTATTAGATGTACATGGCTCTGCAATGGGAAGGAATGATAAGCTGCTGTTCAGCATCAGAGGTTTCGTGGCTTGCTTCAGAGAGGAGGATGTTTTTAGAACTGGACAGTCTTTGTATTTTAGTGTCTGTTTTGGATAGGACAAGAAAATCTTATCAATATTTGTGAATCTGGAGTTAGATGACAAGAAAGAGCAGAACTCTGAAAGAGAGATGCTTCTGCATGCTATGGTTTATTTGAGTGTTGTGATTTAATATAAAACCAGTTTGACTGACATATGAA
>NW_010446401.1:0-494 GCF_000710305.1 Buceros rhinoceros silvestris | reverse complement strand
CTTGTTGTAAAGAGGAATAAAATCACTATAACATGATACGTATATTTTCCAGAAGTCTACAAATGGAATAAGGTTGGGAAATACACAAACCAGCCACCACCCACCAATCAGGAGACACAGACTTAACAGCAACTTTCAACATCAAAGGTCCTTTGGAAACTAATAATGTACACCCCAGACTGGTAAGAAAGTTGTTCATTATCTTTCCTCAAACAAGAAACCTAGAAAATATCTGAAAAACCATCCAGGAATTAAAAAAGCTTTCACAATCCATGATCTGGGGAAGGGCAAAATAAAACTTTAATCAGCTACCAGCAGGCATCCATCCCCAAAGAGATAAGGGACCTTGGAACACACCTGTACTTCGTCCTCTTGTTTCAGCAGGTTTGATATGCTTTGATTCAGGGCAGCTTCATGTCTTTCTACTGCTTCCAGAGTCTCAGGAAAAACACTCTGTAAAAATAACCAGAGGGAGATATCAGGAAAGGACTGAC
>NW_010446400.1:0-493 GCF_000710305.1 Buceros rhinoceros silvestris | reverse complement strand
ACCTGGGCCCACTGCTACTACATGCCGAGTTTAGAGCAGGATAACGAGATACTGTTCAGGTTCCTGCAGATTCTCAGGTCACTTTGCAAGCGTGAATTAATCTTGACAACGCAGCTGCAAAGACATGGAGGTTTTATTGTTCCGGATTTAAAGAGAGGGAAACTGAGTAAACACTTTTCACAAGGTGGCAGAGAGTACCAGCGGTGGAGGCTGGCAGCGAACCCAGGGTCCCGAAAGCCTTTCCGTTCCTCTCAGCGCCGCAGAACGCTCCTTCCCACACAGCCCCCTTCTGGAGCATCACTTTCCCCCAGCCCAAAGCGTAACTCTTTTATATTTAGCTCCAGGTTCTGTAAAGGGACGTTATATAACAGACCTCAAGGGTGGCATTTTATAATTTACCAGCTCAACTTGTGCTGCTTCTAGAAACCCGCCTGTGCAGCGTGTTCCCTGGCTCCGTGCTAAGCCCTCTCCCATCTCCTGAGCTGGCAAAGCA
>NW_010446399.1:0-494 GCF_000710305.1 Buceros rhinoceros silvestris | reverse complement strand
ATGGTGAGGAGAAGCCGTGAGACGAGTGCGGCCCCAAAGGAGAGGATGGCTGGCAAAGGATCAGAGACCTTGGACGCTAGGTATACAGGTACAGGTTTGAAGGGAGGCTTTCATTAACAGAGGTTGAAAAAGCCCATTAACCTTTCTGTGCAGCAAGCCATTCTACTGTTGAAGGAAACTTTGTGAAAGTTGAGCAAACTGAAGTTTGGAGACTTTCGAAGAGCTTTTCTGTAACAATGGTGCAGTATATGGAGCTTGCATACACCACATGGCTGAGATGGTAAGGGGTGTTGGAGGTGACCTGGAAGTCCTTTCTACTACTCATGCCTAAAATCGGGACACTCCTGACCATGCCTGCATAGAATATACCAGAAGTCAGTAGGAGCTGGCTGAACTGAGTTGCACCACTTATGTGCCTTCAAAAATTCTGGAGGTACCAAAGAGAAAAGGACAGAGAAAACCCCATCCTTTAAACTGCCCAGAGCTGGTGTGGA
>NW_010446398.1:0-493 GCF_000710305.1 Buceros rhinoceros silvestris | reverse complement strand
AGTGAAAAAGCAGATACAGCAAGTCTAATCATCTGTCCTTACAGAGCCATACAAACTTACCTTGTTATTGAAACCAATAGGAGTTTGAAAAATATTTTCCAGCGTGGACTGGATTATCAATACCTCTCAGAAGCTTCCACTAAAAAAGTTAACATTCCATTTATTTTCAGACTTTGATACTCGTAGCAATAAAAGTAACTAAGTAACGTTCCATAGGATATTTCACATCTGATTGTCTGCTTAGTTGGGAAAACAACAGCTGTCTAACTTTGAGCCCTTCACGTAGATCACTAACAGAATGTGTTGGATGTTGGTGTTTAACGCCACACTCACACCTGAACTCTCACCAGAAGCATCTAGAATGCTCCCAGAATCACAGCTCCAATTCCTGTAATTCGCAGTACTTATATGAAGCGACTCTTTCCTTGAAATATAAATCAGTAAATCTAAGATGAGAGCAAATCTTTTAATACTCCAATCGCAGTAGTGGCTG
>NW_010446397.1:0-493 GCF_000710305.1 Buceros rhinoceros silvestris | reverse complement strand
TACAGGAAATCTTACAATCTGAAACAGCATGGATGTGTGTGCATGTGTAGCACTAACAAAAATACAGCCAGATTATCCCAAAAAGATACTGGGATAGATCAGGGCTCATCTGCTTCATCACCATGGCTGTTGTCTGTAGTAGTCAAGCCCGTAGGATTAGACACATCTACATGCCTTTCACCTCTGGGCAGGATGGATGGGCTCTTTTTTGTCACTCTTTCGAAGGCCTGGGGTTTTATTTCCTCTCAGTGGAGCCTGATTTGAGGACAGAACAGTTTGCTGTGCTCTTCTCAGCAGAACTTCTGGAATTTGTGTTCAGTATTTTGAAAACAGCTGCATTGGGTCAGCAATACAGTATATTGCTCTAGCTTTCATTTTATATTCTTCTAAAAATCTTTTCCATTATTTCCTGATACTGATATATAAATAAGGATCTTTATAGCAGTCCTGGGCGCTCAGTAGTCTAAGACCTCAAGAGTTCATAAATCCCACC
>NW_010446396.1:0-494 GCF_000710305.1 Buceros rhinoceros silvestris | reverse complement strand
CGTTACCAGAAGTGACCTGCTGGGCTCCACTCAGGCCTGTCCTCCTGTCCTTGGCAGCGGGACCCCACAGCGGGAGCCCCACAGCCGCAGGACTTGGACCCGACGCCGACAGGGAAACCAAAATTGCTGCTTGTGTGGTGTCCGCGAGGCCAAATAAACCCCAGGACGGTGAGATGTTGCAACACTCTGATAAAGTTTCGGCAACACGGGAGAGCAGAGCGTGGTGACACCGAGTCACGGGGTCTAGAGCGGTCCAGGGTGATCCGACAGAGCAAAGGCTCCATCTGCCCTGGAAAAGAGCAGAGGAGAAGCACTGACGCAGGCTGGGCACGGCCCCGTGCTGCACGGGGCGGTGCGCGCCTGAGCGAGACGAAACCCGGCAGCCGGCGCACCCAGCCTGGTGTTAACGGGGCTCAGGAACCCTGTTTGCACCTGCGTTCCGTGAAGGTCCTGGATGCAGAGCCGAGGCGTTTAAACCCTCGTAGCAGCAGGGA
>NW_010446395.1:0-494 GCF_000710305.1 Buceros rhinoceros silvestris | reverse complement strand
TCACCCGCCGTGGTGCCCAACCCAGTGTGCCAGGGGGTGTTTGCTGCGCCGTTGTGCTGCGCTGCAGCTCAGGCAGGGCCACAGGGCTTCTGCTGGGCATCAGCCTCGGGAGACAGAGGAGGGCTCAGCCTGCGGGTGCCTGCGAGCTCACAGCTGGGGAGAGGACATCTGGCACAGTCAGTGCGTCAGACCATCGTGGTGGGAGGCAGCCCAACGGACCAAGCTTGCCTGTCCCTTCGTCTCGGCAGTGGTTTCCAAGTGGAGATGTCCCCTGTTCCAGAGCAGGGCAGTGCTCGTCCGCTGCCCAGCAGGTCAGGAGGCACCATGACATGGTGCTCTCTCCAGGCTCTGCTGGGGGCCTGGTTTGTCTCCGCTCTGGGAAGGTGTGAGCCGTGCCTGTGGCGTGGGGAGGACGGTTTCTGACGGTGCGCAGGTCAGAGCTGCTCTGGGCAGCACCTGCCTGCTGGGCACCGGGCTGGTGCTCTGGCCCTTGT
>NW_010446394.1:0-493 GCF_000710305.1 Buceros rhinoceros silvestris | reverse complement strand
GTCTTAGTGAGATTCTAATTCACAGATTCCTTTGGGTCCAGTGGCCTCCAGATCAGAATCGAACAATATCTATCACAGCTACGACAACGCATGCTAGACAAAGTTTTTTATCTTCCTAATGAAAAGGCAGGATACGGACACACTGAGCGGTTGTATATACGGATCTGCCTCAATTTTTGTGTTCTCACTGGGGATCAAACTTCTATAAGTAAATTGAATTAAATATTAGCTATTTTTGCCAGGAAAACTTGCTTTTGTTTAGATAAAGAGAGCAGTGTAGGTTTATTCATGCTCTATCTGTTGTTCTGTTTTCTCCAATGGCAACTTCAAAGCACTGTAACATTATCGAGTGTCTGCGAAAAAATGGCAGCACAATAGTCCTCCCTCAGAGAGAAAAAAAGGGTTCAAAAGTAAAAGAAATTCTTAGTCTCTCAGCTGGCTGTTTAATCCACTATTTAATTGTATGTGTATTTATTTCTATTGATTTTTTTTT
>NW_010446393.1:0-493 GCF_000710305.1 Buceros rhinoceros silvestris | reverse complement strand
CTCTTGGTGGAAGGCTCCCTTCCTTGAGCTCTGCTGTCTGTGGAACATTTGTGGAAGTAGTAATCCATACGATGAACCTCTGGGGGTTTTTTATTCCAGGCTATTTCTTATAGGAGAAACATGTGGGCTGTTGCTTGAAAAATATTTCCCAGCTCAGGCAGGACTTTTTCTTCATTCTCTAGCAACTGGAAATAATGCATCTGATGGACTGACCACAAGGTTCAGTTTCTGAGTTGCCTCCTGCTTAAGCCAGCGCTGACCATACTGTCAGGCTGTGCAGCTCTTCTCAGGGTAGATCTCTTCTGAGATGCAGACTCGTATCTGCTTTTTGGTTTTTTGTTAATTAAGTGGCAAGTATTTTTCTCCAGTCCTATACTTGTAAACTCTTGTCATCTCTTCAATAAAGTGTCTGCTCATGCACAATTGAAGAGAGCATTGGGTCACACTGACAGGCTGTGCTGTCTAGCAGATCTCCCACTGGGTGGAGGTGTGC
>NW_010446392.1:0-493 GCF_000710305.1 Buceros rhinoceros silvestris | reverse complement strand
CATGGGTGAAAAGAGTTCTGCTTGTCACAGGCGTAAACAGGGGCAGCCCATCCAACACTGCCTTCAGTCTTGATCACATGAGTAACAGCTACATGACATTTCTACTGAGGAGTTAGCTAAAATCCTGTAGTAACTTGCTTCCTACATAGAAGGAGGGTTAGACACCATACATTTGTGTTCAAATGGGAAACTGGTCAAATAACAACCTGGCTCGCCTACAGAGTAAGCTCCCAATCAAGGCATGTAATGGTGTCCCAGACACGAACTGCTGGAAGCACTAGATGCATTGCTACTGCTCCAGAAAATCTCAGCTTCTACCCCTGACACTTCTACTGGACTGGCAGACTTGTCAAGCCACTTGTCAAAACTAGTCCCTCCATCCCCCATCAGACAAATGATCACAGGAAAGCTACACAAGCAACCTGGCCCCCAAGTACTTTGGGAGAACCGAGAGCATAAGCCAAGCTACCAGAACTGGAGGCTTTGACCCCCC
>NW_010446391.1:0-493 GCF_000710305.1 Buceros rhinoceros silvestris | reverse complement strand
TTCTGCTTTTATTCTCTGAATCCAGTAAACTGGAGTCCAGAAACCGGGAGGTTCATCAGGAGGCTGCAGGGATAGATGCTGAAAATGCTGGTTCTTCATTGCCTCTTTGTGTTTGTTCTGAAGGCACTAGGAAAACGCTGCATTTTCTGACAAACCTGCTGATAAATTTGCTCGGTCTGCACCAGTAATGAGCAGCGTGGGGACATGCTGACAGATGATTGTCCTACATGTTTGTGAGCAACTCAAAATCCATTATGGTGTGATCAAAATAAGGTAACAGTCTAAGGAAGCACTGAATCAGGGTCTAAAATCGAGGATATCAGTTGGGATAAGCTACCCAGTAACCAGCTACAAGAAAACGTATCTTGCTCAGGCTGTATTTCTAGTTAGCACAGGGTGTGAAAATTAAAGAATTAGCGTATTTGTGGCAAATAAAATACTATGCTTTCAAGCAAGTGACTGACCTTATTTAATCCCTCTCTTTGTATTTAGA
>NW_010446390.1:0-492 GCF_000710305.1 Buceros rhinoceros silvestris | reverse complement strand
AGGAGTTCCTTCAGCAAACTCAGAATGACTCCAAGCAAACAGGAAAAAAGGCATAGATGGTTTTATTTGTCCCTTGGATATTGCTATTCTTACCAGAAATTAGAAAGAATTCTTTCTCTTCAAGCAGTAGGGGTCAATAACCTGCATTTTCACCAAACAAAATGAAAAAATTGTGTAAAGAGAAGGATGAAGAGATTGTACTTGAACAATCAGCTGTGAAATATATGAAAATTACTCAGCTTCATGGCACTATTTCAGTCACCAGAAGTAGTCTCTTACTGAGTTATCAACAGTAATTAACCAGGTTCTTCTGAATTTGGAATATGCCAGAAATGTGGTAGGATCAGCTGAAACGTGCGCTTTTTATGCTTGCAGAAAATAGCACCTACCTATCTCCCTGCAGTGCAGGCTATTTGGAGTTCCAGCAACCGTGTGACGCTCATTATTTTTCTGTTACATTACTCATAGTTCATATATTTTAATTCCTCTATA
>NW_010446389.1:0-492 GCF_000710305.1 Buceros rhinoceros silvestris | reverse complement strand
TAATTCTCTGGGGCTGGTTGAGGAAGGTCTCTTCCCCACTGCCCCCCATCAGACCCCACTCGAATCAATGCGATTCATCAGCCCAAATTTCTAAGCAATCTCAGAAGGATGATGACGTCCCTCTTCATTCTACTGCCGGAGGTATTGAAATATGGGAAATCAAGATATGGAAAGCACCTTCCCATCGCTGGAGGTTTCTCCCCGAGCTGGGTGATGGATGAGGGCAGTGCGGTGCGAGGTTCTACAGTGGCAGCTGGAGACTGAGGGACAGATGGGGCTGGCCTGAAAGGGGGCCATTTGCTCTGGGAGTTTTGATATTTGAACTAATTACAGCTAAAGCTGCATCCTGGAGACCAAGCTGAGCCTGGAAAGCGTTGTCCAAAATTTATTTGTCAAGGCACAAAAATTCCCTTCAGATTCTGGAATTTAAATAACCACAAAAACCAGCAGAAGAGCCATCAAGGGGCACAGTGGGGACTTCTCCGCCAACCG
>NW_010446388.1:0-492 GCF_000710305.1 Buceros rhinoceros silvestris | reverse complement strand
CACTGCCAAGTCACCACTAAACCACGTCCCCCACCACCACATCTACAGTTCTTCTGAACAAACACCTCCAGGGATGGCGACTCCACCCCTACCCTGGGCAGCCCCTTCCAAGTGCTTGACAATGCTTTTGGGGAACAAATTCTTCCTAATATCCAACCTCAACCTCGCCCATCAGTAAAAGGTTTTCTGGGCACCAGCAACTATGTCCGCACTGGCAAACACCTTTGTCACTCACCTGTGAACATTTTCACAAAGTCGGCACTCGACATGCTCATGACCACATCAGCTGTCACAGGAGGCTTTCCGAGACCAGCACTACCACCACTGGTTTTCAGGTCAATATACCAGGTGCCTCCTTCATCACCTGAACAGACAGTGGAAAGAGGTGACAAGGCAGCAAAGAGCACCGTGCCCCCCAGATTTGTCCCGTCCAGATGGCTGCTGCCATGTCCACTTGGAGCAGTTACACGGCACAACATACACCAGCAGGGC
>NW_010446387.1:0-492 GCF_000710305.1 Buceros rhinoceros silvestris | reverse complement strand
ACTCCAACTGTAAACCTAGCACTGCCAAGTTCACCACCCGCCCTTGCACACGGATCTGCAATGCTCCCTCTATCCCGACCCACCTCCTAGTGAGGACTAGATCAGGAAAGATGGAAGCAGTGCTACATATTCCCCTAAGTCAGACAGCAGTTAACACATGCAAGTTAAGAGGGTGCCGCAAACAGTGGGAGTACTAAAGCATCCTGCAGGATGCTGAGCTGTGACTAATCGCCTCCCCGTTCTTAAATGGCAGCTACTTCCTACCTCACTGAGGGAAAAGTTAATGCATGCTCATCAACCCTAAAGATGTGAAAGCCCATCCTAGCTGTTGCATGAGTATGTTTTTAGAATAGCCTATTCCACTTCCTGAATTACTTAAAAATATATGTATGTGCTTAAATTGCTTGGATTTTTAAATACGATGTTAAACAAAAAGGCAAACTATTAGTAAGAATGACAGGTATTTGTACCTGTGGGATAGCACATCTGCAG
>NW_010446386.1:0-492 GCF_000710305.1 Buceros rhinoceros silvestris | reverse complement strand
GCATAAAGAGCCTTCATGCTTCAGAAAAGTGATACTCGAGCAGCACAGTAACTACTGAACTGATTCACTGACTCTTTCCTTACCATCAGTGGAAGACAGAGTTGTGTACACTCCCAGTTTGCCTAATGCTTTGCTAACGCAATGACCTCAGAATTATTTTGCCTACTACTGAATCAAAGACATGCACTGTGTGCTTCCAGCGCTGTGGTGTGCGGCTGTACCCAGCTTTACGCACCCTGACCGGTAGCAGAGAAAATGCTCTCCCTGCTCAGGTAGCTTCACCAAAGGAAGTGTTGAGCAAGGAGTTTCTGACAGTTTGAGAGGACTGCCCAAGCATTCTGCTCCCAAACAAACAATCATAAACATAAACAAAACAAAACAAAGCGAAAAACTAGTTTGCTCTAAGCTCAAGTCCCACATTAAAAACAAAAACAAGCAAGAGAGTAAGCACCTCGATCAGTCTTTGGCATGTATTTCACACGCAGCTACGTC
>NW_010446385.1:0-489 GCF_000710305.1 Buceros rhinoceros silvestris | reverse complement strand
GCTCCAGAATCAGGTTTGAAGGGGGGAGTGTGGAGGGAGTTCTTAAAGTGCAGGGAGCTTAGGAACTCAGAAACAAGCTCTGTATTATTTCTAATGGAAGTTGTCACTTACACCTATAAATCAAATGTTGTAAAGGTCAGACTTCCCTGTCCGCTGTGGCTGCTTCGTGCTGCTGTGTCACCCTCATGAATCTACTTTAAAATCAGTCAGTTAAGAGCTGCAGGCTGAAAGATGCTGCTTTGAATCGTTTAAATTATTATGCAGTAACAGTGGTTTTGTTTCTTACTCAGTGTCTGCGTATGAAAATTACCAGTAATGGTAGGGCTGTGCAAAGAGAAAATAAGCTCTGATAAGGTGAAGTTCAGCCTGAGGTCGCTCAGGTTGAGACTGAGGAGAAAAAGGAAATCGGTAGAGTTTTCCAGGGGTGCAGTTCATTGTTTTTGTACAATTAGCCTAGGTTAGAACTAGGCTTACCTAGTAAACCATTCC
>NW_010446384.1:0-493 GCF_000710305.1 Buceros rhinoceros silvestris | reverse complement strand
ACACTTCTGAGCAATAAGTAAAGGAGCTGACGTCTTGATGGAGTCAAGAACGTAGAGCCAGACTCTCCCAAGTCCTCCCCAGCGAAGGGAGAAGAGCTAATAGGCGCATACTGAAATATGGCAAATTCGATGGAAACCCAAGAATCAACTTTGTTGGCGTGAGGGTGGTTAGTGTGGGGATGACCACGGACAGGTCATGGATTCTCCATCCTTGTAGATATTCAGAGCTGGCCAGGACTTGACCCTGAGCACCCTCCGTGCTCTGAGCAGCAGCGGTTGGACTAGACGGTTTGCAGAGGTGCCTTGCGACGTCCAGGATCCCGTGAGTCTGTCCTGGGCAAAAGGCAGGTGAGGCACAGGTGTCCCAAAGGGGGACGAACGGGTTTGGAACATTGGAATCAAGGGCAATCTTGGCTCTCCCACCTGAGAAACACTGGAGCCCAAGAGCTGATGGCAGGGAGGAAATGGAGCAGCAGAGTTCAGCCCCTGGACT
>NW_010446383.1:0-493 GCF_000710305.1 Buceros rhinoceros silvestris | reverse complement strand
TAGCCACTACAGAAACCTAGTGCTGACACATCTTCTGAGACAAGTCAGCAGTGCCGGAAAACCATACAAAAATTAATTAGAATAAAACATTTTTAAAAATCCACTTAGTTTCGACCATATTCTGCTATCTCACAATAACCAGGGAAAGCCATCACGTTGGGGTGTGGTATCTTATAGCTTTGTAAGATAAAAAAGCTTCTAATTCCAAGTTTGCCACATCAATTATTAGCAAGCCAGCAGAACTTCCTATCCAAAACCAGCTAGTATTCCAGGAAGAGTATCTATTTTAAAAGGGAAAAAAAAATTATCTGAGTATGATAGAGAAGCTTTTCTAATTACCATACAAGACACGGCAACAGGATTTTTTAAAAATACATGTTAACCAGTCCAACAACAATAATAAACCACACCAAAAAAGGAAGATTTTCAGTTTACAGCATTTTTTTTAAGATTTATAGCTCCAAGTGAAAAGTATTAATCAAAATTGGTGAAG
>NW_010446382.1:0-492 GCF_000710305.1 Buceros rhinoceros silvestris | reverse complement strand
AAAAAAAAAAAAAAAAAAAAAAAGAATTAAAAATGCTGCTGCTGTAAATTAGTGAGAATGTTTGCAGTTGTAATTAATGACTTAGGGATTCACAGCTGCATGTCTGGTAACTATCCAAGCTGCAGATGTGTAGGTTGGCTCAACAGGATCTGGGTGACCATGTCTATGCTGCAGAAGCACAAAGGTTACACCTGCACCAGCATGATGGACATGTCTGGGACTGTCCTCTAGCACTGAAGCCACCTGGCAGGGACAAGTCTTTGCCCATTGAATTGAACTCCGCTACCTGCCAAAACAGGGTGTCCACATCCAACCTGCCCACTGGGAAGGGTCTGAGGCTGAACCATGCCTGAAAACTACCTGGGTGAGTGCTGATAATTCAACAGTGAGGATAATCGGTGTCTGAACCCTGGAACTGTTTAATGTGCTGGTATAGACACAGCCTCAGGGCTTTTGCTGCGGCCCTTCCCCAGGAAAGCATCCCAGAGGCTT
>NW_010446381.1:0-492 GCF_000710305.1 Buceros rhinoceros silvestris | reverse complement strand
GCATATCAACTGCACCACTCAGCTTGGTATCACCTGGAAATGTGCTCAGTGTGGAACTCAATCCCTCTACATCATATCAATCAAGTCATATATATAAATAAAGATATTAAACGGTACAATCCCTTGAGGGACAGCACTCATTACTGTTTCTACTTGGACATCAAGCAATTGACTGTGACTCTTTGGATGCAGCCATCAAGCCAATTCCTTAGCGATCTAACTGTCCATACATCAAACCCGTATCTCGCCAATTTATCAGCAAGAATGTGGCAGGGGACCACATGAAAGGCCTCACAGAAGTCTAGATCAGTTTTATCCATGCTTCCTCCTTTGGCCACTGAGGCAGCCACTTCATCATAGAAGGCTACAAGATCAGTCAGGCATGATTTGCCCTTTGTGAAGCCATGCTGGCTCTTTCCAATCACCTCTTCATCTTCCATATGTTTCAACAAATCTTCCAAGAGGATCTGTTCCATGAACCTAAGGCAAAGG
>NW_010446380.1:0-489 GCF_000710305.1 Buceros rhinoceros silvestris | reverse complement strand
ATGAGGCTATATTCCTCACAATTTCAACCTTATTTCTACCAAGTAATGCAAAGCTATGTATTGTCAGGGCCTTCCACTGCATACCCAAGGTTTCTTAAAGCTCCACTGCTGACTGACACCGGGCTGAAGTCTGCCAATCAGGTCTTTCCTCTTTCATTTGCCCCAGCCTTTGGGGTCCACATCCATGACCTGCTTTCAAACATGGCTGCCTAGCCTCATGGCCCAGGAGGGACCCAGTTACTCTCCATTTCAAGTCAAGGAAGGAATGCCTCCCTACTTCCAACTACGTCTTTCATCCTGCTCTACCAGCCATCCCTTGGCAGCTCCGTTTTCTCCACTGAGTATTCAAGGTTGGAATCAGGTCTGGGAAGAGCCTTGAAGACCAGAGAACTGACCTTGAAAAAAGTGTTGGAACCACATGCTAAAGGCGATGAAGTGTGTGTCTAGAGGTCAAGCTAACCTTTTCCTATCTGAAAAAAAAAAAAAAAA
>NW_010446379.1:0-492 GCF_000710305.1 Buceros rhinoceros silvestris | reverse complement strand
TTTGCAGAGGCAGGAGTTCAGCTGCTCATCTCTGCACTCTCATGCCTTCAGTCTTACCTTCCTCTATGTGTGATACTTTTAGGATATTAGTTCTATGAACTGGAAGTTGACTTGAATGGGATCTGGTTTACTTCTGCCAAATCTATCAGGATCAGACTTGAAATAAGCACTATGTCATTAGTCCCCTTACTTTCTGAAGAGTAATAGTGAGGCTTACACACTTTAAATGATCAGATAATTGTTAATATAGACACCAATCTAAGACAATTTTACCTCTGCACATGTGTGCCCAAGCCACAGGGAAAGAAACATTAATTTCAGTACACCTAGGTGAGCACTGTACACCTAATATCAGATTGAAGTTTTCTTGACTATTAGGATACCTCCACTGGACCAAATCACTATTTCTCCTGTTAACTTAGACATCAACACCCTACAGTTGCATAAACCAGTGAAAAATTAACTTACAAACTCGTGAGACTCGTAAAAAAC
>NW_010446378.1:0-492 GCF_000710305.1 Buceros rhinoceros silvestris | reverse complement strand
CCAGCTGATTCTGTGATTCTGTGAAAAAAAACAGAGATACAAAATCGGAGAGTGACAAACTGATAAAAAGGAGTGACAATGGTAAAAAGGATATCGAGCACCTGGGATGCAGCAAGAAGAGTAGAATAATCAGGAAACATGAGCACACCAAATTTGGTGTTTTATCTAAGGTAAGATGCAGAACAACCCGTTCTGTGGTCGCTTTTCCTGAATGGCACTTGTGATGTGCTGTATTTTTTGGATGAAGTCCATGCAGACAGAAAGTAAAGGAGTAACCAGCTATCAATACCAAAAGGCGTATGCTGTAGTGAAGGTCTCTGAAAAGTCTCAGGATGTG
Source organism: Buceros rhinoceros silvestris (assembly GCF_000710305.1). Classification (NCBI taxonomy): domain Eukaryota; kingdom Metazoa; phylum Chordata; class Aves; order Bucerotiformes; family Bucerotidae; genus Buceros; species Buceros rhinoceros. The sequence continues at coordinate 155 of NW_010446378.1, read as the reverse complement.
CTAAGAACAGCCCATGCACTGAAAGCGATTAGGTAACCAATGTACAGTTTTACCTGACTGTTATACCTCCCCCTCTGGAGATATTCAAAATCCACCTGGACACGATCCCATGCAACCTGCCTTATGTGAACTTGTTGGACTAGAGGATCTCCAGA
>NW_010446377.1:0-492 GCF_000710305.1 Buceros rhinoceros silvestris | reverse complement strand
GCAGGTCACCTTGTCATAGAAGGATCACCTGCTGTCTCATTTTGCCTTTTACACACATTGCCACTGATAGAGATTTTGCAAAGACTAAAAGAAAAGACCGACTGACATTTCTGAAAATGATGTAATTAGTTGTACATTAGCATGCTTTCAGGTGTCGGTTGGAGCAGCTCTGCTTTTTATAGGCATTCATCAGAAGATAGTCATTGCCATGAGTATCAGTTTCTTTTGTTGTAGTTCATCAAATCACTATGGGTGCCACAGGTTTGTATCTGTTTTAGCTGGAAGTCTGCCACATACTTGTGGCAGATGGCAAGGTTCAGTGTGGCAGACTTTAAATACACAAGTTTCAGTACACACATATGAAGAGAAAGTTCAGGTCAGAAGCACTCCCCATGCAGAGGCCATTACCTTGTTGCGTATTTATATATGGAGGAGCATTCCACATGTGTTAAGATCTTACTGGGTGTCCTCTTCCCACAATGAAACATCCGA
>NW_010446376.1:0-492 GCF_000710305.1 Buceros rhinoceros silvestris | reverse complement strand
TAATCTCACATGAATGATTCTTCCCAGAAGATTATTAATTTCATTAAATCCCTTTTACTGCTGGATGCCACCTGAACCTAAAAGCCAGCAGGACATGGGTCAGAATCAGTGGTGTTTATGCAGAGGATAGGAGACAGGGAACAAGCCAGCTTGTGGAATGATTTTGATAGAAAACACTTCCAAGTTGCAGAGACATGATCATCAGAGGTTTGTGATGAGAGGGGAAAATTTGGGTTGGAATGGCTGAAGGATGAGGTTAGGACTACAGCTTGACTGGTGTGGGAAGGAAGGGAGACAGATATTTCTTGCCACATCAGAAGGTTGCAGAGTAGGACCAGCTAGGGAAGGGTACAAAGTTGGTGGAGTCACTGAAGATGATTGAGAAACCAGAGTAGGGCAACAAGGACTGTTAACCTCGGAGAGTAAGAGAGTTGGGGCTGAGATATGGGGAAGAGGTGTAAGGTCAGTGTTACGGGTCGAGGGTCCGAGGTA